>NW_027192897.1:0-279779 GCF_949987515.2 Delphinus delphis | reverse complement strand
TATGATCAACCATGTGAACGGGAGACGTGTTCAAATATGTCTCAGTTTTTCCTCCCCTGGTACTCGGTTGCAACATTCCAGACGCTTTACTAACACTCTCCCCACTTGGAGAGTCAGTCCCTTTAACCTCCTGTTTGGCCCAGTTTGCAATTTCTGCGGAAGATGAACAGGAATAGCGAGAACCAATGAGAGACTAGCTTGAGGTGTCTGGACGGGCAAATTTAACTCTCATTTCCCACCAGGAAGAGGAAATAACCAAAGGCTCAGCGTGCCGTGCCGGAACCAGATTAGGGCCTGAAGCCATCCTGCGGTGTTGCGGCCAGGTCACAAGAAAGCGAGTTGAAGAAACGAGCTCAGGGGCACTGTAATTCACAAACCTGCAGAGTTATAAATGACAGCTATCGTCCAAAAATAGACTGAAGTAAGGCTGCCAAGAGGACTTGAAAGCGGGGCAGAATTGCAGGAAACCGATTTCAGGAGGTAGACTGGAATTGCATTGAAAGCATAGGAAAAGAGGCAGAACGTCCACAATGATGCACTTGGCCAAAAAGGGCGTATGCGTTTTTTCCTGAATATATTCAGGAAAAAACGCATACGCCCTTTTTGGCCAACCAAGCAAGCTTGCAAAGGAAATCTGCACTACAATGAAGTCTCACTTCCCCCCGGTCAAAAGGGCCATCTGAGAAAAGTGTAAAATCCAGAAAGGCAGGACAGGCCATGGAGAACTGGGAGCCTTGTTATGCTGATGGGCGGGATGTAAATTGCCAACAGACACTCGGGAGAAGTGTATGGTGTTTCCTGAAACATCTAAAAAACAAAGCAACAGAGCCTAGGGCACTTCCACTTATGGTCCTATAGCTTAGGGAAATTAAAATCAAAAAGACACAGCCACCCGAAAGTTTGGGACGCCTCTGTTTACAAGAACCTCGTTTACCGTACAAGTTCAATATCACAGAAAGTGAAAAATGGATAAAGAACTTGTGGTACTTACGTACAATGCAGTATCACTCAGCAATGAAATCTATGTCATCAGGCCCGTAGCAGCATAATGAGTGGATTCAGGTACGATGATTCTAACTGAAATAAGTCACACAGAAAAAGAAACATCATAAGATATCACTAATACACGGAATGTAAACTTGGCTACACAGGAACTGAATTCCAAAACAGAACAGGGTCTCAAATTTACAAAAACAACTTATGCTTGCTTAAGGGGAAAGGTGAGTTGTGGTGCTGCATAAAACCTGAGATTGAAATGAGCACAGATAAAGTTCCTTAAGCCAAATATGGAATAGACAAGAGCTACTCCTTGCTCAACGAAATGGACTCAACACCCCATATTAAACGCCTAAGAATGTACCTGACTAGTAAGTATCTTAAAACCTATGGATTGCTATGTTTCCAAAAGAGAATCAAGCGTGTGTACAGGGGCATAAACGCAGCAGTGATAGGATTGGAGAGGTTCGGTGAGCAAATGAAGACCCTTTGAAGACATATTGCATGGTACCCATTACACGGGTCTCAACTCTCCAGGTTTAAGGTATTCTTCCTTCAGCTAAAACATGCATGTGGAACCCAGAGTATGATCAACCGTGTGAACGGGAGACGTGTTCAAATATGTCTCAGTTTTCCTCCCCTGGTACTCGGGTGCAACATTCCAGACGCTTTACTTACACTCTCCCCACTTGGAGAGTCAGCGCCTTTAAACTCCTGTTTGGCCCAGTTTGCAATTTCTGCGGAAGATGAACAGGAATAGCGAGAACCAATGAGAGACTAGCTGGAGGTGTCTGGACGGGCAAATTTAACTCTCATTTCCCACCAGGAAGAGGAATTAACCAAAGGCTCAGCGTGCCGTGCCGGAACCAGATTAGAGCCTGAAGCCATCCTGCGGTGTTGTGGCCAGCTCACAAGAAAGCGAGTTGAAGAAAGGAGCTCAGGGGCACTGTAATTCACAAACCTGCAGAGTTATAAATGACAGCTATCGTCCAAAAATAGACTGAAGTAAGGCTGCCAAGAGGACTTGAAAGCGGGGCAGAATTGCAGGAAACCGATTTCAGGAGGTAGACTGGAATTGCATTGAAAGCATAGGAAAAGAGGCAGAACGTCCACAATGATGCACTTGGCCAAAAAGGGCGTATGCGTTTTTTCCTGAATATATTCAGGAAAAAACGCATACGCCCTTTTTGGCCAACCAAGCAAGCTTGCAAAGGAAATCTGCACTACAATGAAGTCTCACTTCCCCCCGGTCAAAAGGGCCATCTGAAAAAAGTGTAAAATCCAGAAAGGCAGGACAGGCCATGGAGAACTGGGAGCCTTGTTATGCTGATGGGCGGGATGTAAATTGCCAACAACCACTCGGGAGAAGTGTATGGTGTTTCCTGAAACATCTAAAAAACAAATCAACAGAGCCTAGGGCACTTCCACTTATGCTCCTATAGCTTAGGGAAATTAAAATAAAAAAGACACAGCCACCCCAAAGTTTGGAACGGCTCTGTTTACAAGAACCTCGTTTACAGTACAAGTTCAACATCGCAGAAAGTGAAAAATGGATAAAGAAGTTGTGGTATTTACTTACAAAGCAATATCACTCAGCAATGAAATCTGTGTCATCAGGCCCTTAGCAGCACAATGAGTGGATTCAGGTATGATGATTCTAACTGAAGTAAGTCACACAGAAAAAGAAACATCATAAGATATCAGTAATACACGGAATGTAAACTTGGCTACACAGGAACTGAATTACAGAACAGAACAGGGTCTCAAATTTAGAAAACCAACTTATGCTTGCTTAAGGGGAAAGGTGAGTTGGGGTGCTGCATAAAACCAGAGATTGAAATGAGCACAGATAAAGTTCCTTAAGCCAAATATGGAATAGACAAGAGCTACTCCTTGCTCAACGAAATGGACTCAACACCTCATATTAAACGCCTAAGAATGTATCTGACTAGTAAGTATCTTAAAACCTATGGATTGCTATGTCTCCGAAAGAGAATCAAGCATGTGTACAGGGGCATAAACGCAGCAGTGATAGGATTGGAGAGGTTCGGTGAGCAAATGAAGAACCTTTGAAGTCATATTGTATGGTACCCATTCCACGGGTTTCAACTACCGAGGTTTAAGGTATTCTTCCTTCAGCTAAAACATGCATGTGGAACCCAAGTATGATCAACCATGTGAACGGGAGACGTGTTCAAATATGTCTCAGTTTTCCTCCCCTGGTACTCGGGTGCAACATTCCAGACGCTTTACTAACACTCTCCCCACTTGGAGAGTCAGTCCCTTTAACCTCCTGTTTGGCCCAGTTTGCAATTTCTGCGGAAGATGAACAGGAATAGCGAGAACCAATGAGAGACTAGCTTGAGGTGTCTGGACGGGCAAATTTAACTCTCATTTCCCACCAGGAAGAGGAAATAACCAAAGGCTCAGCGTGCCGTGCCGGAACCAGATTAGGGCCTGAAGCCATCCTGCGGTGTTGCGGCCAGGTCACAAGAAAGCGAGTTGAAGAAACGAGCTCAGGGGCACTGTAATTCACAAACCTGCAGAGTTATAAATGACAGCTATCGTCCAAAAATAGACTGAAGTAAGGCTGCCAAGAGGACTTGAAAGCGGGGCAGAATTGCAGGAAACCGATTTCAGGAGGTAGACTGGAATTGCATTGAAAGCATAGGAAAAGAGGCAGAACGTCCACAATGATGCACTTGGCCAAAAAGGGCGTATGCGTTTTTTCCTGAATATATTCAGGAAAAAACGCATACGCCCTTTTTGGCCAACCAAGCAAGCTTGCAAAGGAAATCTGCACTACAATGAAGTCTCACTTCCCCCCGGTCAAAAGGGCCATCTGAGAAAAGTGTAAAATCCAGAAAGGCAGGACAGGCCATGGAGAACTGGGAGCCTTGTTATGCTGATGGGCGGGATGTAAATTGCCAACAGACACTCGGGAGAAGTGTATGGTGTTTCCTGAAACATCTAAAAAACAAAGCAACAGAGCCTAGGGCACTTCCACTTATGGTCCTATAGCTTAGGGAAATTAAAATCAAAAAGACACAGCCACCCGAAAGTTTGGGACGCCTCTGTTTACAAGAACCTCGTTTACCGTACAAGTTCAATATCACAGAAAGTGAAAAATGGATAAAGAACTTGTGGTACTTACGTACAATGCAGTATCACTCAGCAATGAAATCTATGTCATCAGGCCCGTAGCAGCATAATGAGTGGATTCAGGTACGATGATTCTAACTGAAATAAGTCACACAGAAAAAGAAACATCATAAGATATCACTAATACACGGAATGTAAACTTGGCTACACAGGAACTGAATTCCAAAACAGAACAGGGTCTCAAATTTACAAAAACAACTTATGCTTGCTTAAGGGGAAAGGTGAGTTGTGGTGCTGCATAAAACCTGAGATTGAAATGAGCACAGATAAAGTTCCTTAAGCCAAATATGGAATAGACAAGAGCTACTCCTTGCTCAACGAAATGGACTCAACACCCCATATTAAACGCCTAAGAATGTACCTGACTAGTAAGTATCTTAAAACCTATGGATTGCTATGTTTCCAAAAGAGAATCAAGCGTGTGTACAGGGGCATAAACGCAGCAGTGATAGGATTGGAGAGGTTCGGTGAGCAAATGAAGACCCTTTGAAGACATATTGCATGGTACCCATTACACGGGTCTCAACTCTCCAGGTTTAAGGTATTCTTCCTTCAGCTAAAACATGCATGTGGAACCCAGAGTATGATCAACCGTGTGAACGGGAGACGTGTTCAAATATGTCTCAGTTTTCCTCCCCTGGTACTCGGGTGCAACATTCCAGACGCTTTACTTACACTCTCCCCACTTGGAGAGTCAGCGCCTTTAAACTCCTGTTTGGCCCAGTTTGCAATTTCTGCGGAAGATGAACAGGAATAGCGAGAACCAATGAGAGACTAGCTGGAGGTGTCTGGACGGGCAAATTTAACTCTCATTTCCCACCAGGAAGAGGAATTAACCAAAGGCTCAGCGTGCCGTGCCGGAACCAGATTAGAGCCTGAAGCCATCCTGCGGTGTTGTGGCCAGCTCACAAGAAAGCGAGTTGAAGAAAGGAGCTCAGGGGCACTGTAATTCACAAACCTGCAGAGTTATAAATGACAGCTATCGTCCAAAAATAGACTGAAGTAAGGCTGCCAAGAGGACTTGAAAGCGGGGCAGAATTGCAGGAAACCGATTTCAGGAGGTAGACTGGAATTGCATTGAAAGCATAGGAAAAGAGGCAGAACGTCCACAATGATGCACTTGGCCAAAAAGGGCGTATGCGTTTTTTCCTGAATATATTCAGGAAAAAACGCATACGCCCTTTTTGGCCAACCAAGCAAGCTTGCAAAGGAAATCTGCACTACAATGAAGTCTCACTTCCCCCCGGTCAAAAGGGCCATCTGAAAAAAGTGTAAAATCCAGAAAGGCAGGACAGGCCATGGAGAACTGGGAGCCTTGTTATGCTGATGGGCGGGATGTAAATTGCCAACAACCACTCGGGAGAAGTGTATGGTGTTTCCTGAAACATCTAAAAAACAAATCAACAGAGCCTAGGGCACTTCCACTTATGCTCCTATAGCTTAGGGAAATTAAAATAAAAAAGACACAGCCACCCCAAAGTTTGGAACGGCTCTGTTTACAAGAACCTCGTTTACAGTACAAGTTCAACATCGCAGAAAGTGAAAAATGGATAAAGAAGTTGTGGTATTTACTTACAAAGCAATATCACTCAGCAATGAAATCTGTGTCATCAGGCCCTTAGCAGCACAATGAGTGGATTCAGGTATGATGATTCTAACTGAAGTAAGTCACACAGAAAAAGAAACATCATAAGATATCAGTAATACACGGAATGTAAACTTGGCTACACAGGAACTGAATTACAGAACAGAACAGGGTCTCAAATTTAGAAAACCAACTTATGCTTGCTTAAGGGGAAAGGTGAGTTGGGGTGCTGCATAAAACCAGAGATTGAAATGAGCACAGATAAAGTTCCTTAAGCCAAATATGGAATAGACAAGAGCTACTCCTTGCTCAACGAAATGGACTCAACACCTCATATTAAACGCCTAAGAATGTATCTGACTAGTAAGTATCTTAAAACCTATGGATTGCTATGTCTCCGAAAGAGAATCAAGCATGTGTACAGGGGCATAAACGCAGCAGTGATAGGATTGGAGAGGTTCGGTGAGCAAATGAAGAACCTTTGAAGTCATATTGTATGGTACCCATTCCACGGGTTTCAACTACCGAGGTTTAAGGTATTCTTCCTTCAGCTAAAACATGCATGTGGAACCCAAGTATGATCAACCATGTGAACGGGAGACGTGTTCAAATATGTCTCAGTTTTCCTCCCCTGGTACTCGGGTGCAACATTCCAGACGCTTTACTAACACTCTCCCCACTTGGAGAGTCAGTCCCTTTAACCTCCTGTTTGGCCCAGTTTGCAATTTCTGCGGAAGATGAACAGGAATAGCGAGAACCAATGAGAGACTAGCTTGAGGTGTCTGGACGGGCAAATTTAACTCTCATTTCCCACCAGGAAGAGGAAATAACCAAAGGCTCAGCGTGCCGTGCCGGAACCAGATTAGGGCCTGAAGCCATCCTGCGGTGTTGCGGCCAGGTCACAAGAAAGCGAGTTGAAGAAACGAGCTCAGGGGCACTGTAATTCACAAACCTGCAGAGTTATAAATGACAGCTATCGTCCAAAAATAGACTGAAGTAAGGCTGCCAAGAGGACTTGAAAGCGGGGCAGAATTGCAGGAAACCGATTTCAGGAGGTAGACTGGAATTGCATTGAAAGCATAGGAAAAGAGGCAGAACGTCCACAATGATGCACTTGGCCAAAAAGGGCGTATGCGTTTTTTCCTGAATATATTCAGGAAAAAACGCATACGCCCTTTTTGGCCAACCAAGCAAGCTTGCAAAGGAAATCTGCACTACAATGAAGTCTCACTTCCCCCCGGTCAAAAGGGCCATCTGAGAAAAGTGTAAAATCCAGAAAGGCAGGACAGGCCATGGAGAACTGGGAGCCTTGTTATGCTGATGGGCGGGATGTAAATTGCCAACAGACACTCGGGAGAAGTGTATGGTGTTTCCTGAAACATCTAAAAAACAAAGCAACAGAGCCTAGGGCACTTCCACTTATGGTCCTATAGCTTAGGGAAATTAAAATCAAAAAGACACAGCCACCCGAAAGTTTGGGACGCCTCTGTTTACAAGAACCTCGTTTACCGTACAAGTTCAATATCACAGAAAGTGAAAAATGGATAAAGAACTTGTGGTACTTACGTACAATGCAGTATCACTCAGCAATGAAATCTATGTCATCAGGCCCGTAGCAGCATAATGAGTGGATTCAGGTACGATGATTCTAACTGAAATAAGTCACACAGAAAAAGAAACATCATAAGATATCACTAATACACGGAATGTAAACTTGGCTACACAGGAACTGAATTCCAAAACAGAACAGGGTCTCAAATTTACAAAAACAACTTATGCTTGCTTAAGGGGAAAGGTGAGTTGTGGTGCTGCATAAAACCTGAGATTGAAATGAGCACAGATAAAGTTCCTTAAGCCAAATATGGAATAGACAAGAGCTACTCCTTGCTCAACGAAATGGACTCAACACCCCATATTAAACGCCTAAGAATGTACCTGACTAGTAAGTATCTTAAAACCTATGGATTGCTATGTTTCCAAAAGAGAATCAAGCGTGTGTACAGGGGCATAAACGCAGCAGTGATAGGATTGGAGAGGTTCGGTGAGCAAATGAAGACCCTTTGAAGACATATTGCATGGTACCCATTACACGGGTCTCAACTCTCCAGGTTTAAGGTATTCTTCCTTCAGCTAAAACATGCATGTGGAACCCAGAGTATGATCAACCGTGTGAACGGGAGACGTGTTCAAATATGTCTCAGTTTTCCTCCCCTGGTACTCGGGTGCAACATTCCAGACGCTTTACTTACACTCTCCCCACTTGGAGAGTCAGCGCCTTTAAACTCCTGTTTGGCCCAGTTTGCAATTTCTGCGGAAGATGAACAGGAATAGCGAGAACCAATGAGAGACTAGCTGGAGGTGTCTGGACGGGCAAATTTAACTCTCATTTCCCACCAGGAAGAGGAATTAACCAAAGGCTCAGCGTGCCGTGCCGGAACCAGATTAGAGCCTGAAGCCATCCTGCGGTGTTGTGGCCAGCTCACAAGAAAGCGAGTTGAAGAAAGGAGCTCAGGGGCACTGTAATTCACAAACCTGCAGAGTTATAAATGACAGCTATCGTCCAAAAATAGACTGAAGTAAGGCTGCCAAGAGGACTTGAAAGCGGGGCAGAATTGCAGGAAACCGATTTCAGGAGGTAGACTGGAATTGCATTGAAAGCATAGGAAAAGAGGCAGAACGTCCACAATGATGCACTTGGCCAAAAAGGGCGTATGCGTTTTTTCCTGAATATATTCAGGAAAAAACGCATACGCCCTTTTTGGCCAACCAAGCAAGCTTGCAAAGGAAATCTGCACTACAATGAAGTCTCACTTCCCCCCGGTCAAAAGGGCCATCTGAAAAAAGTGTAAAATCCAGAAAGGCAGGACAGGCCATGGAGAACTGGGAGCCTTGTTATGCTGATGGGCGGGATGTAAATTGCCAACAACCACTCGGGAGAAGTGTATGGTGTTTCCTGAAACATCTAAAAAACAAATCAACAGAGCCTAGGGCACTTCCACTTATGCTCCTATAGCTTAGGGAAATTAAAATAAAAAAGACACAGCCACCCCAAAGTTTGGAACGGCTCTGTTTACAAGAACCTCGTTTACAGTACAAGTTCAACATCGCAGAAAGTGAAAAATGGATAAAGAAGTTGTGGTATTTACTTACAAAGCAATATCACTCAGCAATGAAATCTGTGTCATCAGGCCCTTAGCAGCACAATGAGTGGATTCAGGTATGATGATTCTAACTGAAGTAAGTCACACAGAAAAAGAAACATCATAAGATATCAGTAATACACGGAATGTAAACTTGGCTACACAGGAACTGAATTACAGAACAGAACAGGGTCTCAAATTTAGAAAACCAACTTATGCTTGCTTAAGGGGAAAGGTGAGTTGGGGTGCTGCATAAAACCAGAGATTGAAATGAGCACAGATAAAGTTCCTTAAGCCAAATATGGAATAGACAAGAGCTACTCCTTGCTCAACGAAATGGACTCAACACCTCATATTAAACGCCTAAGAATGTATCTGACTAGTAAGTATCTTAAAACCTATGGATTGCTATGTCTCCGAAAGAGAATCAAGCATGTGTACAGGGGCATAAACGCAGCAGTGATAGGATTGGAGAGGTTCGGTGAGCAAATGAAGAACCTTTGAAGTCATATTGTATGGTACCCATTCCACGGGTTTCAACTACCGAGGTTTAAGGTATTCTTCCTTCAGCTAAAACATGCATGTGGAACCCAAGTATGATCAACCATGTGAACGGGAGACGTGTTCAAATATGTCTCAGTTTTCCTCCCCTGGTACTCGGGTGCAACATTCCAGACGCTTTACTAACACTCTCCCCACTTGGAGAGTCAGTCCCTTTAACCTCCTGTTTGGCCCAGTTTGCAATTTCTGCGGAAGATGAACAGGAATAGCGAGAACCAATGAGAGACTAGCTTGAGGTGTCTGGACGGGCAAATTTAACTCTCATTTCCCACCAGGAAGAGGAAATAACCAAAGGCTCAGCGTGCCGTGCCGGAACCAGATTAGGGCCTGAAGCCATCCTGCGGTGTTGCGGCCAGGTCACAAGAAAGCGAGTTGAAGAAACGAGCTCAGGGGCACTGTAATTCACAAACCTGCAGAGTTATAAATGACAGCTATCGTCCAAAAATAGACTGAAGTAAGGCTGCCAAGAGGACTTGAAAGCGGGGCAGAATTGCAGGAAACCGATTTCAGGAGGTAGACTGGAATTGCATTGAAAGCATAGGAAAAGAGGCAGAACGTCCACAATGATGCACTTGGCCAAAAAGGGCGTATGCGTTTTTTCCTGAATATATTCAGGAAAAAACGCATACGCCCTTTTTGGCCAACCAAGCAAGCTTGCAAAGGAAATCTGCACTACAATGAAGTCTCACTTCCCCCCGGTCAAAAGGGCCATCTGAGAAAAGTGTAAAATCCAGAAAGGCAGGACAGGCCATGGAGAACTGGGAGCCTTGTTATGCTGATGGGCGGGATGTAAATTGCCAACAGACACTCGGGAGAAGTGTATGGTGTTTCCTGAAACATCTAAAAAACAAAGCAACAGAGCCTAGGGCACTTCCACTTATGGTCCTATAGCTTAGGGAAATTAAAATCAAAAAGACACAGCCACCCGAAAGTTTGGGACGCCTCTGTTTACAAGAACCTCGTTTACCGTACAAGTTCAATATCACAGAAAGTGAAAAATGGATAAAGAACTTGTGGTACTTACGTACAATGCAGTATCACTCAGCAATGAAATCTATGTCATCAGGCCCGTAGCAGCATAATGAGTGGATTCAGGTACGATGATTCTAACTGAAATAAGTCACACAGAAAAAGAAACATCATAAGATATCACTAATACACGGAATGTAAACTTGGCTACACAGGAACTGAATTCCAAAACAGAACAGGGTCTCAAATTTACAAAAACAACTTATGCTTGCTTAAGGGGAAAGGTGAGTTGTGGTGCTGCATAAAACCTGAGATTGAAATGAGCACAGATAAAGTTCCTTAAGCCAAATATGGAATAGACAAGAGCTACTCCTTGCTCAACGAAATGGACTCAACACCCCATATTAAACGCCTAAGAATGTACCTGACTAGTAAGTATCTTAAAACCTATGGATTGCTATGTTTCCAAAAGAGAATCAAGCGTGTGTACAGGGGCATAAACGCAGCAGTGATAGGATTGGAGAGGTTCGGTGAGCAAATGAAGACCCTTTGAAGACATATTGCATGGTACCCATTACACGGGTCTCAACTCTCCAGGTTTAAGGTATTCTTCCTTCAGCTAAAACATGCATGTGGAACCCAGAGTATGATCAACCGTGTGAACGGGAGACGTGTTCAAATATGTCTCAGTTTTCCTCCCCTGGTACTCGGGTGCAACATTCCAGACGCTTTACTTACACTCTCCCCACTTGGAGAGTCAGCGCCTTTAAACTCCTGTTTGGCCCAGTTTGCAATTTCTGCGGAAGATGAACAGGAATAGCGAGAACCAATGAGAGACTAGCTGGAGGTGTCTGGACGGGCAAATTTAACTCTCATTTCCCACCAGGAAGAGGAATTAACCAAAGGCTCAGCGTGCCGTGCCGGAACCAGATTAGAGCCTGAAGCCATCCTGCGGTGTTGTGGCCAGCTCACAAGAAAGCGAGTTGAAGAAAGGAGCTCAGGGGCACTGTAATTCACAAACCTGCAGAGTTATAAATGACAGCTATCGTCCAAAAATAGACTGAAGTAAGGCTGCCAAGAGGACTTGAAAGCGGGGCAGAATTGCAGGAAACCGATTTCAGGAGGTAGACTGGAATTGCATTGAAAGCATAGGAAAAGAGGCAGAACGTCCACAATGATGCACTTGGCCAAAAAGGGCGTATGCGTTTTTTCCTGAATATATTCAGGAAAAAACGCATACGCCCTTTTTGGCCAACCAAGCAAGCTTGCAAAGGAAATCTGCACTACAATGAAGTCTCACTTCCCCCCGGTCAAAAGGGCCATCTGAAAAAAGTGTAAAATCCAGAAAGGCAGGACAGGCCATGGAGAACTGGGAGCCTTGTTATGCTGATGGGCGGGATGTAAATTGCCAACAACCACTCGGGAGAAGTGTATGGTGTTTCCTGAAACATCTAAAAAACAAATCAACAGAGCCTAGGGCACTTCCACTTATGCTCCTATAGCTTAGGGAAATTAAAATAAAAAAGACACAGCCACCCCAAAGTTTGGAACGGCTCTGTTTACAAGAACCTCGTTTACAGTACAAGTTCAACATCGCAGAAAGTGAAAAATGGATAAAGAAGTTGTGGTATTTACTTACAAAGCAATATCACTCAGCAATGAAATCTGTGTCATCAGGCCCTTAGCAGCACAATGAGTGGATTCAGGTATGATGATTCTAACTGAAGTAAGTCACACAGAAAAAGAAACATCATAAGATATCAGTAATACACGGAATGTAAACTTGGCTACACAGGAACTGAATTACAGAACAGAACAGGGTCTCAAATTTAGAAAACCAACTTATGCTTGCTTAAGGGGAAAGGTGAGTTGGGGTGCTGCATAAAACCAGAGATTGAAATGAGCACAGATAAAGTTCCTTAAGCCAAATATGGAATAGACAAGAGCTACTCCTTGCTCAACGAAATGGACTCAACACCTCATATTAAACGCCTAAGAATGTATCTGACTAGTAAGTATCTTAAAACCTATGGATTGCTATGTCTCCGAAAGAGAATCAAGCATGTGTACAGGGGCATAAACGCAGCAGTGATAGGATTGGAGAGGTTCGGTGAGCAAATGAAGAACCTTTGAAGTCATATTGTATGGTACCCATTCCACGGGTTTCAACTACCGAGGTTTAAGGTATTCTTCCTTCAGCTAAAACATGCATGTGGAACCCAAGTATGATCAACCATGTGAACGGGAGACGTGTTCAAATATGTCTCAGTTTTCCTCCCCTGGTACTCGGGTGCAACATTCCAGACGCTTTACTAACACTCTCCCCACTTGGAGAGTCAGTCCCTTTAACCTCCTGTTTGGCCCAGTTTGCAATTTCTGCGGAAGATGAACAGGAATAGCGAGAACCAATGAGAGACTAGCTTGAGGTGTCTGGACGGGCAAATTTAACTCTCATTTCCCACCAGGAAGAGGAAATAACCAAAGGCTCAGCGTGCCGTGCCGGAACCAGATTAGGGCCTGAAGCCATCCTGCGGTGTTGCGGCCAGGTCACAAGAAAGCGAGTTGAAGAAACGAGCTCAGGGGCACTGTAATTCACAAACCTGCAGAGTTATAAATGACAGCTATCGTCCAAAAATAGACTGAAGTAAGGCTGCCAAGAGGACTTGAAAGCGGGGCAGAATTGCAGGAAACCGATTTCAGGAGGTAGACTGGAATTGCATTGAAAGCATAGGAAAAGAGGCAGAACGTCCACAATGATGCACTTGGCCAAAAAGGGCGTATGCGTTTTTTCCTGAATATATTCAGGAAAAAACGCATACGCCCTTTTTGGCCAACCAAGCAAGCTTGCAAAGGAAATCTGCACTACAATGAAGTCTCACTTCCCCCCGGTCAAAAGGGCCATCTGAGAAAAGTGTAAAATCCAGAAAGGCAGGACAGGCCATGGAGAACTGGGAGCCTTGTTATGCTGATGGGCGGGATGTAAATTGCCAACAGACACTCGGGAGAAGTGTATGGTGTTTCCTGAAACATCTAAAAAACAAAGCAACAGAGCCTAGGGCACTTCCACTTATGGTCCTATAGCTTAGGGAAATTAAAATCAAAAAGACACAGCCACCCGAAAGTTTGGGACGCCTCTGTTTACAAGAACCTCGTTTACCGTACAAGTTCAATATCACAGAAAGTGAAAAATGGATAAAGAACTTGTGGTACTTACGTACAATGCAGTATCACTCAGCAATGAAATCTATGTCATCAGGCCCGTAGCAGCATAATGAGTGGATTCAGGTACGATGATTCTAACTGAAATAAGTCACACAGAAAAAGAAACATCATAAGATATCACTAATACACGGAATGTAAACTTGGCTACACAGGAACTGAATTCCAAAACAGAACAGGGTCTCAAATTTACAAAAACAACTTATGCTTGCTTAAGGGGAAAGGTGAGTTGTGGTGCTGCATAAAACCTGAGATTGAAATGAGCACAGATAAAGTTCCTTAAGCCAAATATGGAATAGACAAGAGCTACTCCTTGCTCAACGAAATGGACTCAACACCCCATATTAAACGCCTAAGAATGTACCTGACTAGTAAGTATCTTAAAACCTATGGATTGCTATGTTTCCAAAAGAGAATCAAGCGTGTGTACAGGGGCATAAACGCAGCAGTGATAGGATTGGAGAGGTTCGGTGAGCAAATGAAGACCCTTTGAAGACATATTGCATGGTACCCATTACACGGGTCTCAACTCTCCAGGTTTAAGGTATTCTTCCTTCAGCTAAAACATGCATGTGGAACCCAGAGTATGATCAACCGTGTGAACGGGAGACGTGTTCAAATATGTCTCAGTTTTCCTCCCCTGGTACTCGGGTGCAACATTCCAGACGCTTTACTTACACTCTCCCCACTTGGAGAGTCAGCGCCTTTAAACTCCTGTTTGGCCCAGTTTGCAATTTCTGCGGAAGATGAACAGGAATAGCGAGAACCAATGAGAGACTAGCTGGAGGTGTCTGGACGGGCAAATTTAACTCTCATTTCCCACCAGGAAGAGGAATTAACCAAAGGCTCAGCGTGCCGTGCCGGAACCAGATTAGAGCCTGAAGCCATCCTGCGGTGTTGTGGCCAGCTCACAAGAAAGCGAGTTGAAGAAAGGAGCTCAGGGGCACTGTAATTCACAAACCTGCAGAGTTATAAATGACAGCTATCGTCCAAAAATAGACTGAAGTAAGGCTGCCAAGAGGACTTGAAAGCGGGGCAGAATTGCAGGAAACCGATTTCAGGAGGTAGACTGGAATTGCATTGAAAGCATAGGAAAAGAGGCAGAACGTCCACAATGATGCACTTGGCCAAAAAGGGCGTATGCGTTTTTTCCTGAATATATTCAGGAAAAAACGCATACGCCCTTTTTGGCCAACCAAGCAAGCTTGCAAAGGAAATCTGCACTACAATGAAGTCTCACTTCCCCCCGGTCAAAAGGGCCATCTGAAAAAAGTGTAAAATCCAGAAAGGCAGGACAGGCCATGGAGAACTGGGAGCCTTGTTATGCTGATGGGCGGGATGTAAATTGCCAACAACCACTCGGGAGAAGTGTATGGTGTTTCCTGAAACATCTAAAAAACAAATCAACAGAGCCTAGGGCACTTCCACTTATGCTCCTATAGCTTAGGGAAATTAAAATAAAAAAGACACAGCCACCCCAAAGTTTGGAACGGCTCTGTTTACAAGAACCTCGTTTACAGTACAAGTTCAACATCGCAGAAAGTGAAAAATGGATAAAGAAGTTGTGGTATTTACTTACAAAGCAATATCACTCAGCAATGAAATCTGTGTCATCAGGCCCTTAGCAGCACAATGAGTGGATTCAGGTATGATGATTCTAACTGAAGTAAGTCACACAGAAAAAGAAACATCATAAGATATCAGTAATACACGGAATGTAAACTTGGCTACACAGGAACTGAATTACAGAACAGAACAGGGTCTCAAATTTAGAAAACCAACTTATGCTTGCTTAAGGGGAAAGGTGAGTTGGGGTGCTGCATAAAACCAGAGATTGAAATGAGCACAGATAAAGTTCCTTAAGCCAAATATGGAATAGACAAGAGCTACTCCTTGCTCAACGAAATGGACTCAACACCTCATATTAAACGCCTAAGAATGTATCTGACTAGTAAGTATCTTAAAACCTATGGATTGCTATGTCTCCGAAAGAGAATCAAGCATGTGTACAGGGGCATAAACGCAGCAGTGATAGGATTGGAGAGGTTCGGTGAGCAAATGAAGAACCTTTGAAGTCATATTGTATGGTACCCATTCCACGGGTTTCAACTACCGAGGTTTAAGGTATTCTTCCTTCAGCTAAAACATGCATGTGGAACCCAAGTATGATCAACCATGTGAACGGGAGACGTGTTCAAATATGTCTCAGTTTTCCTCCCCTGGTACTCGGGTGCAACATTCCAGACGCTTTACTAACACTCTCCCCACTTGGAGAGTCAGTCCCTTTAACCTCCTGTTTGGCCCAGTTTGCAATTTCTGCGGAAGATGAACAGGAATAGCGAGAACCAATGAGAGACTAGCTTGAGGTGTCTGGACGGGCAAATTTAACTCTCATTTCCCACCAGGAAGAGGAAATAACCAAAGGCTCAGCGTGCCGTGCCGGAACCAGATTAGGGCCTGAAGCCATCCTGCGGTGTTGCGGCCAGGTCACAAGAAAGCGAGTTGAAGAAACGAGCTCAGGGGCACTGTAATTCACAAACCTGCAGAGTTATAAATGACAGCTATCGTCCAAAAATAGACTGAAGTAAGGCTGCCAAGAGGACTTGAAAGCGGGGCAGAATTGCAGGAAACCGATTTCAGGAGGTAGACTGGAATTGCATTGAAAGCATAGGAAAAGAGGCAGAACGTCCACAATGATGCACTTGGCCAAAAAGGGCGTATGCGTTTTTTCCTGAATATATTCAGGAAAAAACGCATACGCCCTTTTTGGCCAACCAAGCAAGCTTGCAAAGGAAATCTGCACTACAATGAAGTCTCACTTCCCCCCGGTCAAAAGGGCCATCTGAGAAAAGTGTAAAATCCAGAAAGGCAGGACAGGCCATGGAGAACTGGGAGCCTTGTTATGCTGATGGGCGGGATGTAAATTGCCAACAGACACTCGGGAGAAGTGTATGGTGTTTCCTGAAACATCTAAAAAACAAAGCAACAGAGCCTAGGGCACTTCCACTTATGGTCCTATAGCTTAGGGAAATTAAAATCAAAAAGACACAGCCACCCGAAAGTTTGGGACGCCTCTGTTTACAAGAACCTCGTTTACCGTACAAGTTCAATATCACAGAAAGTGAAAAATGGATAAAGAACTTGTGGTACTTACGTACAATGCAGTATCACTCAGCAATGAAATCTATGTCATCAGGCCCGTAGCAGCATAATGAGTGGATTCAGGTACGATGATTCTAACTGAAATAAGTCACACAGAAAAAGAAACATCATAAGATATCACTAATACACGGAATGTAAACTTGGCTACACAGGAACTGAATTCCAAAACAGAACAGGGTCTCAAATTTACAAAAACAACTTATGCTTGCTTAAGGGGAAAGGTGAGTTGTGGTGCTGCATAAAACCTGAGATTGAAATGAGCACAGATAAAGTTCCTTAAGCCAAATATGGAATAGACAAGAGCTACTCCTTGCTCAACGAAATGGACTCAACACCCCATATTAAACGCCTAAGAATGTACCTGACTAGTAAGTATCTTAAAACCTATGGATTGCTATGTTTCCAAAAGAGAATCAAGCGTGTGTACAGGGGCATAAACGCAGCAGTGATAGGATTGGAGAGGTTCGGTGAGCAAATGAAGACCCTTTGAAGACATATTGCATGGTACCCATTACACGGGTCTCAACTCTCCAGGTTTAAGGTATTCTTCCTTCAGCTAAAACATGCATGTGGAACCCAGAGTATGATCAACCGTGTGAACGGGAGACGTGTTCAAATATGTCTCAGTTTTCCTCCCCTGGTACTCGGGTGCAACATTCCAGACGCTTTACTTACACTCTCCCCACTTGGAGAGTCAGCGCCTTTAAACTCCTGTTTGGCCCAGTTTGCAATTTCTGCGGAAGATGAACAGGAATAGCGAGAACCAATGAGAGACTAGCTGGAGGTGTCTGGACGGGCAAATTTAACTCTCATTTCCCACCAGGAAGAGGAATTAACCAAAGGCTCAGCGTGCCGTGCCGGAACCAGATTAGAGCCTGAAGCCATCCTGCGGTGTTGTGGCCAGCTCACAAGAAAGCGAGTTGAAGAAAGGAGCTCAGGGGCACTGTAATTCACAAACCTGCAGAGTTATAAATGACAGCTATCGTCCAAAAATAGACTGAAGTAAGGCTGCCAAGAGGACTTGAAAGCGGGGCAGAATTGCAGGAAACCGATTTCAGGAGGTAGACTGGAATTGCATTGAAAGCATAGGAAAAGAGGCAGAACGTCCACAATGATGCACTTGGCCAAAAAGGGCGTATGCGTTTTTTCCTGAATATATTCAGGAAAAAACGCATACGCCCTTTTTGGCCAACCAAGCAAGCTTGCAAAGGAAATCTGCACTACAATGAAGTCTCACTTCCCCCCGGTCAAAAGGGCCATCTGAAAAAAGTGTAAAATCCAGAAAGGCAGGACAGGCCATGGAGAACTGGGAGCCTTGTTATGCTGATGGGCGGGATGTAAATTGCCAACAACCACTCGGGAGAAGTGTATGGTGTTTCCTGAAACATCTAAAAAACAAATCAACAGAGCCTAGGGCACTTCCACTTATGCTCCTATAGCTTAGGGAAATTAAAATAAAAAAGACACAGCCACCCCAAAGTTTGGAACGGCTCTGTTTACAAGAACCTCGTTTACAGTACAAGTTCAACATCGCAGAAAGTGAAAAATGGATAAAGAAGTTGTGGTATTTACTTACAAAGCAATATCACTCAGCAATGAAATCTGTGTCATCAGGCCCTTAGCAGCACAATGAGTGGATTCAGGTATGATGATTCTAACTGAAGTAAGTCACACAGAAAAAGAAACATCATAAGATATCAGTAATACACGGAATGTAAACTTGGCTACACAGGAACTGAATTACAGAACAGAACAGGGTCTCAAATTTAGAAAACCAACTTATGCTTGCTTAAGGGGAAAGGTGAGTTGGGGTGCTGCATAAAACCAGAGATTGAAATGAGCACAGATAAAGTTCCTTAAGCCAAATATGGAATAGACAAGAGCTACTCCTTGCTCAACGAAATGGACTCAACACCTCATATTAAACGCCTAAGAATGTATCTGACTAGTAAGTATCTTAAAACCTATGGATTGCTATGTCTCCGAAAGAGAATCAAGCATGTGTACAGGGGCATAAACGCAGCAGTGATAGGATTGGAGAGGTTCGGTGAGCAAATGAAGAACCTTTGAAGTCATATTGTATGGTACCCATTCCACGGGTTTCAACTACCGAGGTTTAAGGTATTCTTCCTTCAGCTAAAACATGCATGTGGAACCCAAGTATGATCAACCATGTGAACGGGAGACGTGTTCAAATATGTCTCAGTTTTCCTCCCCTGGTACTCGGGTGCAACATTCCAGACGCTTTACTAACACTCTCCCCACTTGGAGAGTCAGTCCCTTTAACCTCCTGTTTGGCCCAGTTTGCAATTTCTGCGGAAGATGAACAGGAATAGCGAGAACCAATGAGAGACTAGCTTGAGGTGTCTGGACGGGCAAATTTAACTCTCATTTCCCACCAGGAAGAGGAAATAACCAAAGGCTCAGCGTGCCGTGCCGGAACCAGATTAGGGCCTGAAGCCATCCTGCGGTGTTGCGGCCAGGTCACAAGAAAGCGAGTTGAAGAAACGAGCTCAGGGGCACTGTAATTCACAAACCTGCAGAGTTATAAATGACAGCTATCGTCCAAAAATAGACTGAAGTAAGGCTGCCAAGAGGACTTGAAAGCGGGGCAGAATTGCAGGAAACCGATTTCAGGAGGTAGACTGGAATTGCATTGAAAGCATAGGAAAAGAGGCAGAACGTCCACAATGATGCACTTGGCCAAAAAGGGCGTATGCGTTTTTTCCTGAATATATTCAGGAAAAAACGCATACGCCCTTTTTGGCCAACCAAGCAAGCTTGCAAAGGAAATCTGCACTACAATGAAGTCTCACTTCCCCCCGGTCAAAAGGGCCATCTGAGAAAAGTGTAAAATCCAGAAAGGCAGGACAGGCCATGGAGAACTGGGAGCCTTGTTATGCTGATGGGCGGGATGTAAATTGCCAACAGACACTCGGGAGAAGTGTATGGTGTTTCCTGAAACATCTAAAAAACAAAGCAACAGAGCCTAGGGCACTTCCACTTATGGTCCTATAGCTTAGGGAAATTAAAATCAAAAAGACACAGCCACCCGAAAGTTTGGGACGCCTCTGTTTACAAGAACCTCGTTTACCGTACAAGTTCAATATCACAGAAAGTGAAAAATGGATAAAGAACTTGTGGTACTTACGTACAATGCAGTATCACTCAGCAATGAAATCTATGTCATCAGGCCCGTAGCAGCATAATGAGTGGATTCAGGTACGATGATTCTAACTGAAATAAGTCACACAGAAAAAGAAACATCATAAGATATCACTAATACACGGAATGTAAACTTGGCTACACAGGAACTGAATTCCAAAACAGAACAGGGTCTCAAATTTACAAAAACAACTTATGCTTGCTTAAGGGGAAAGGTGAGTTGTGGTGCTGCATAAAACCTGAGATTGAAATGAGCACAGATAAAGTTCCTTAAGCCAAATATGGAATAGACAAGAGCTACTCCTTGCTCAACGAAATGGACTCAACACCCCATATTAAACGCCTAAGAATGTACCTGACTAGTAAGTATCTTAAAACCTATGGATTGCTATGTTTCCAAAAGAGAATCAAGCGTGTGTACAGGGGCATAAACGCAGCAGTGATAGGATTGGAGAGGTTCGGTGAGCAAATGAAGACCCTTTGAAGACATATTGCATGGTACCCATTACACGGGTCTCAACTCTCCAGGTTTAAGGTATTCTTCCTTCAGCTAAAACATGCATGTGGAACCCAGAGTATGATCAACCGTGTGAACGGGAGACGTGTTCAAATATGTCTCAGTTTTCCTCCCCTGGTACTCGGGTGCAACATTCCAGACGCTTTACTTACACTCTCCCCACTTGGAGAGTCAGCGCCTTTAAACTCCTGTTTGGCCCAGTTTGCAATTTCTGCGGAAGATGAACAGGAATAGCGAGAACCAATGAGAGACTAGCTGGAGGTGTCTGGACGGGCAAATTTAACTCTCATTTCCCACCAGGAAGAGGAATTAACCAAAGGCTCAGCGTGCCGTGCCGGAACCAGATTAGAGCCTGAAGCCATCCTGCGGTGTTGTGGCCAGCTCACAAGAAAGCGAGTTGAAGAAAGGAGCTCAGGGGCACTGTAATTCACAAACCTGCAGAGTTATAAATGACAGCTATCGTCCAAAAATAGACTGAAGTAAGGCTGCCAAGAGGACTTGAAAGCGGGGCAGAATTGCAGGAAACCGATTTCAGGAGGTAGACTGGAATTGCATTGAAAGCATAGGAAAAGAGGCAGAACGTCCACAATGATGCACTTGGCCAAAAAGGGCGTATGCGTTTTTTCCTGAATATATTCAGGAAAAAACGCATACGCCCTTTTTGGCCAACCAAGCAAGCTTGCAAAGGAAATCTGCACTACAATGAAGTCTCACTTCCCCCCGGTCAAAAGGGCCATCTGAAAAAAGTGTAAAATCCAGAAAGGCAGGACAGGCCATGGAGAACTGGGAGCCTTGTTATGCTGATGGGCGGGATGTAAATTGCCAACAACCACTCGGGAGAAGTGTATGGTGTTTCCTGAAACATCTAAAAAACAAATCAACAGAGCCTAGGGCACTTCCACTTATGCTCCTATAGCTTAGGGAAATTAAAATAAAAAAGACACAGCCACCCCAAAGTTTGGAACGGCTCTGTTTACAAGAACCTCGTTTACAGTACAAGTTCAACATCGCAGAAAGTGAAAAATGGATAAAGAAGTTGTGGTATTTACTTACAAAGCAATATCACTCAGCAATGAAATCTGTGTCATCAGGCCCTTAGCAGCACAATGAGTGGATTCAGGTATGATGATTCTAACTGAAGTAAGTCACACAGAAAAAGAAACATCATAAGATATCAGTAATACACGGAATGTAAACTTGGCTACACAGGAACTGAATTACAGAACAGAACAGGGTCTCAAATTTAGAAAACCAACTTATGCTTGCTTAAGGGGAAAGGTGAGTTGGGGTGCTGCATAAAACCAGAGATTGAAATGAGCACAGATAAAGTTCCTTAGCCAAATATGGAATAGACAAGAGCTACTCCTTGCTCAACGAAATGGACTCAACACCTCATATTAAACGCCTAAGAATGTATCTGACTAGTAAGTATCTTAAAACCTATGGATTGCTATGTCTCCGAAAGAGAATCAAGCATGTGTACAGGGGCATAAACGCAGCAGTGATAGGATTGGAGAGGTTCGGTGAGCAAATGAAGAACCTCTGAAGTCATATTGTATGGTACCCATTCCACGGGTTTCAACTACCGAGGTTTAAGGTATTCTTCCTTCAGCTAAAACATGCATGTGGAACCCAAGTATGATCAACCATGTGAACGGGAGACGTGTTCAAATATGTCTCAGTTTTCCTCCCCTGGTACTCGGGTGCAACATTCCAGACGCTTTACTAACACTCTCCCCACTTGGAGAGTCAGTCCCTTTAACCTCCTGTTTGGCCCAGTTTGCAATTTCTGCGGAAGATGAACAGGAATAGCGAGAACCAATGAGAGACTAGCTTGAGGTGTCTGGACGGGCAAATTTAACTCTCATTTCCCACCAGGAAGAGGAAATAACCAAAGGCTCAGCGTGCCGTGCCGGAACCAGATTAGGGCCTGAAGCCATCCTGCGGTGTTGCGGCCAGGTCACAAGAAAGCGAGTTGAAGAAACGAGCTCAGGGGCACTGTAATTCACAAACCTGCAGAGTTATAAATGACAGCTATCGTCCAAAAATAGACTGAAGTAAGGCTGCCAAGAGGACTTGAAAGCGGGGCAGAATTGCAGGAAACCGATTTCAGGAGGTAGACTGGAATTGCATTGAAAGCATAGGAAAAGAGGCAGAACGTCCACAATGATGCACTTGGCCAAAAAGGGCGTATGCGTTTTTTCCTGAATATATTCAGGAAAAAACGCATACGCCCTTTTTGGCCAACCAAGCAAGCTTGCAAAGGAAATCTGCACTACAATGAAGTCTCACTTCCCCCCGGTCAAAAGGGCCATCTGAGAAAAGTGTAAAATCCAGAAAGGCAGGACAGGCCATGGAGAACTGGGAGCCTTGTTATGCTGATGGGCGGGATGTAAATTGCCAACAGACACTCGGGAGAAGTGTATGGTGTTTCCTGAAACATCTAAAAAACAAAGCAACAGAGCCTAGGGCACTTCCACTTATGGTCCTATAGCTTAGGGAAATTAAAATCAAAAAGACACAGCCACCCGAAAGTTTGGGACGCCTCTGTTTACAAGAACCTCGTTTACCGTACAAGTTCAATATCACAGAAAGTGAAAAATGGATAAAGAACTTGTGGTACTTACGTACAATGCAGTATCACTCAGCAATGAAATCTATGTCATCAGGCCCGTAGCAGCATAATGAGTGGATTCAGGTACGATGATTCTAACTGAAATAAGTCACACAGAAAAAGAAACATCATAAGATATCACTAATACACGGAATGTAAACTTGGCTACACAGGAACTGAATTCCAAAACAGAACAGGGTCTCAAATTTACAAAAACAACTTATGCTTGCTTAAGGGGAAAGGTGAGTTGTGGTGCTGCATAAAACCTGAGATTGAAATGAGCACAGATAAAGTTCCTTAAGCCAAATATGGAATAGACAAGAGCTACTCCTTGCTCAACGAAATGGACTCAACACCCCATATTAAACGCCTAAGAATGTACCTGACTAGTAAGTATCTTAAAACCTATGGATTGCTATGTTTCCAAAAGAGAATCAAGCGTGTGTACAGGGGCA
Organism: Delphinus delphis; assembly: GCF_949987515.2. Classification (NCBI taxonomy): domain Eukaryota; kingdom Metazoa; phylum Chordata; class Mammalia; order Artiodactyla; family Delphinidae; genus Delphinus; species Delphinus delphis. The sequence goes on along the minus strand of NW_027192897.1, from coordinate 256,234 downwards.
TAAACGCAGCAGTGATAGGATTGGAGAGGTTCGGTGAGCAAATGAAGACCCTTTGAAGACATATTGCATGGTACCCATTACACGGGTCTCAACTCTCCAGGTTTAAGGTATTCTTCCTTCAGCTAAAACATGCATGTGGAACCCAGAGTATGATCAACCGTGTGAACGGGAGACGTGTTCAAATATGTCTCAGTTTTCCTCCCCTGGTACTCGGGTGCAACATTCCAGACGCTTTACTAACACTCTCCCCACTTGGAGAGTCAGTCCCTTTAACCTCCTGTTTGGCCCAGTTTGCAATTTCTGCGGAAGATGAACAGGAATAGCGAGAACCAATGAGAGACTACCTGGAGGTGTCTGGACGGGCAAATTTAACTCTCATTTCCCACCAGGAAGACGAATTAACCAAAGGCTCAGCATGCCGTTCCGGAACCAGATTAGGGCCTGAAGCCATCCTGCGGTGTTGCGGCCAGCTCACAAGAAAGCGAGTTGAAGAAAGGAGCTCAGGGGCACTGTAATTCACAAACCTGCAGAGTTATAAATGACAGCTATCGTCCAAAAATAGACTGAAGTAAGGCTGCCAAGAGGACTTGAAAGCGGGGCAGAATTGCAGGAAACCGATTTCAGGAGGTAGACTGGAATTGCATTGAAAGCATAGGAAAAGAGGCAGAACGTCCACAATGATGCAATTGGTCAAAAAGGGCGTATGCGTTTTTTCCTGAATATATTCAGGAAAAAACGCATACGCCCTTTTTGGCCAACCAAGCAAGCTTGCAAAGGAAATCTGCACTACAATGAAGTCTCACTTCCCCCCGGTCAAAAGGGCCATCTCAAAAAAGTGTAAAATCCAGAAAGGCAGGACAGGCCATGGAGAACTGGGAGCCTTGTTATGCTGATGGGCGGGATGTAAATTGCCAACAGACACTCGGGAGAAGTGTATGGTGTTTCCTGAAACATCTAAAAAACAAAGCAACAGAGCCTAGGGCACTTCCACTTATGGTCCTATAGCTTAGGGAAATTAAAATGAAAAAGACACAGCCACCCCAAAGTTTGGAATGGCTCTGTTTACAAGAACCTCGTTTACAGTACAAGTTCAACATCGCAGAAAGTGAAAAATGGATAAAGAAGTTGTGGTATTTACTTACAAAGCAATATCACTCAGCAATGAAATCTGTGTCATCAGGCCCTTAGCAGCACAATGAGTGGATTCAGGTATGATGATTCTAACTGAAATAAGTCACACAGAAAAAGAAACATCATAAGATATCAGTAATACACGGAATGTAAACTTGGCTACACAGGAACTGAATTACAGAACAGAACAGGGTCTCAAATTTAGAAAACCAACTTATGCTTGCTTAAGGGGAAAGGTGAATTGGGGTGCTGCATAACCAGAGATCGAAATGAGCACAGATAAAGTTCCTTAAGCCAAATATGGAATAGACAAGAGCTACTCCTTGCTCAACGAAATGGACTCAACACCGCATATTAAACGCCTAAGAATGTACCTGACTAGTAAGTATCTTAAAACCTATGGATTGCTATGTCTCCGAAACAGAATCAAGCATGTGTACAGGGGCATAAACGCAGCAGTGATAGGATTGGAGAGGTTCGGTGAGCAAATGAAGAACCTTTGAAGTCATATTGTATGGTACCCATTCCACGGGTTTCAACTACCGAGGTTTAAGGTATTCTTCCTTCAGCTAAAACATGCATGTGGAACCCAAGTATGATCAACCATGTGAACGGGAGACGTGTTCAAATATGTCTCAGTTTTCCTCCCCTGGTACTCGGGTGCAACATTCCAGACGCTTTACTAACACTCTCCCCACTTGGAGAGTCAGTCCCTTTAACCTCCTGTTTGGCCCAGTTTGCAATTTCTGCGGAAGATGAACAGGAATAGCGAGAACCAATGAGAGACTAGCTGGAGGTGTCTGGATGGGCAAATTTAACTCTCATTTCCCACCAGGAAGAGGAAATAACCAAAGGCTCAGCGTGCCATGCCGGAACCAGATTAGGGCCTGAAAACATCCTGCGGTGTTGCGGCCAGGTCACAAGAAAGCGAGTTGAAGAAACGAGCTCAGGGGCACTGTAATTCACAAACCTGCAGAGTTATAAATGACAGCTATCGTCCAAAAATAGACTGAAGTAAGGCTGCCAAGAGGACTTGAAAGCGAGGCAGAATTGCAGGAAACCGATTTCAGGAGGTAGACTGGAATTGCATTGAAAGCATAGGAAAAGAGGCAGAACATACACAATGATGCACTTGGCCAAAAAGGGCGTATGCGTTTTTTCCTGAATATATTCAGGAAAAAACGCATACGCCCTTTTTGGCCAACCAAGCAAGCTTGTAAAGGAAATCTGCACTACAATGAAGTCTCACTTCCCCCCGGTCAAAAGGGCCATCTGAAAAAATTGTAAAATCCAGAAAGGCAGGACAGGCCATGGAGAACTGGGAGCCTTGTTATGCTGATGGGCGGGATGTAAATTGCCAACAACCACTCGGGAGAAGTGTATGGTGTTTCCTGAAACATCTAAAAAACAAAGCAACAGAACCTAGGGCACTTCCACTTATGGTCCTATAGCTTAGGGAAATTAAAATCAAAAAGACACAGCCACCCCAAAGTTTGGAACGGCTCTGTTTACAAGAACCTCGTTTACAGTACAAGTTCAACATCGCAGAAAGTGAAAAATGGATAAAGAAGTTGTGGTATTTACGTACAAAGCAATATCACTCAGCAATGAAATCTGTGTCATCAGGCCCGTAGCAGCATAATGAGTGGATTCAGGTACGATGATTCTAACTGAAATAAGTCACACAGAAAGAGAAACATCATAAGATATCACTAATACACGGAATGTAAACTTGGCTACACAGGAACTGCATTCCAAAACAGAACAGGGTCTCAAATTTAGAAAACCAACTTATGCTTGCTTAAGGTGAAAGGTGAGTTGGGGTGCTGCATAAAACCAGAGATTGAAATGAGCACAGATAAAGTTCCTTAAGCCAAATATGGAATAGACAAGAGCTACTCCTTGCTCAACGAAATGGACACAAAACCCCATATTAAACGTCTAAGAATGCACCTGACTAGTAAGTATCGTAAAACCTATGGATTGCTATGTCTCCGAAAGAGAATCAAGCGTGTGTACAGGGGCATAAACGCAGCAGTGATAGGATTGGAGAGGTTCGTGAGCAAATGAAGACCCTTTGAAGTCATATTGCATGGTACCCATTCCACGGGTTTCAACTACCCAGGTTTAAGGTATTCTTCCTTCATCTAAAACATGCATGTGGAACCTAGAGTATGATCAACCATGTGATCGGGAGACGTGTTCAAATATGTCTCAGTTTTCGTACCCTGGTACTCAGGTGCAACATTCCAGACGCTTTACTAACACTCTCCCCACTTGGAGAGTCAGTCCCTTTAACCTCCTGTTTGGCCCAGTTTACAATTTCTGTGGAAGATGAACAGGAATAGCGACAACCAATGAGAGGCTAGCTGGAGGTGTCTGGACGGGCAAATTTAACTCTCATTTCCCACCAGGAAGAGGAATTAACCAAAGGCTCAGCGTGCCGTGCCAGAAAAAGATTAGGGCCTAAAGCCATCCTGCGGTGTTGCGGCCAGCTCAAAAGAAAGCGAGTTGAAGAAAGGAGCTCAGGGGCACTGCAATTCACAAACCTGCAGAGTTATAAATGACAGCTATCGTCCAAAAATAGACTGAAGTAAGGCTGCCAAGAGGACTTGAAAGCGGGGCAGAATTGCAGGAAACCGATTTCAGGAGGTAGACTGGAATTGCATTGAAAGCATAGGAAAAGAGGCAGAACGTCCACAATGATGCACTTGGCCAAAAAGGGCGTATGCGTTTTTTCCTGAATATATTCAGGAAAAAACGCATACGCCCTTTTTGGCCAACCAAGCAAACTTGCAAAGGAAATCTGCACTACAATGAAGTCTCACTTCTCCCCGGTCAAAAGGGCCATCTGAAAAAAGTGTAAACTCCAGAAAGGCAGGACAGGCCATGGAGAACTGGGAGCCTTGTTATGCTGATGGGCGGGATGTAAATTGCCAACAGACACTCAGGAGAAGTGTATGGTGTTTCCTGAAACATCTAAAAAACAAAGCATCAGAGCCTAGGGCACTTCCACTTATGGTCCTATAGCTTAGGGAAATTAAAATCAAAAAGACACAGCCACCCCAAAGTTTGGGACGCCTCCGTTTACAAGAACCTCGTTTACCGTACAAGTTCAATATCACAGAAAGTGAAAAATGGATAAAGAACTTGAGGTACTTACGTACAATGCAGTATCACTCAGCAATGAAATCTATGTCATCAGGCCCGTAGCAGCACAATGAGTGGATTCAGGTACGATGATTCTACCTGAAATAAGTCACACAGAAAAAGAAACATCATAAGATATCAGTAATACACGGAATGTAAACCTGGCTACACAGGAACTGCATTCCAAAACAGAACAGGGTCTCAAATTCAGAAAACCAACTTATGCTTGCTTAAGGGGAAAGGTGAGTTGGGGTGCTGCATAAAACCAGAGATTGAAATGAACACAGATAAAGTTCCTTAAGCCAAATATGGAATAGACAAGAGCTACTCCTTGCTCAACGAAATGGACTCAAAACCCCATATTAAACGCCTAAGAATGTACCTGACTAGTAAGTATCTTAAAACCTATGGATTGCTATGTCTCCAAAAGAGAATCAAGCATGTGTACAGGGGCATAAACGCAGCAGTGATAGGATTGGAGAGGTTCGGTGAGCAAATGAAGACCCTTTGAAGTCATATTGCATGGTACCCATTACACAGGTCTTAACTCTCCAGGTTGAAGGTATTCTTCCTTCAGCTAAAACATGCATGTGGAACCCAGAGTATGATCAACCATGTGAACGGGAGACGTGTTCAAATATGTCTCAGTTTTCCTCCCCTGGTACTCGGGTGCAACATTCCAGATGCTTTACTAACACTCTCCCCACTTGGAGAGTCAGTCCCTTTAACCTCCTGTTTGGCCCAGTTTGCAATTTCTGCGGAAGATGAACAGGAATAGCGAGAACCAATGAGAGACTACCTGGAGGTGTCTGGACGGGCAAATTTAACTCTCATTTCCCACCAGGAAGAGGAATTAACCAAAGGCTCAGCGTGCCGTTCCGGAACCAGATTAGGGCCTGAAGCCATCCTGCGGTGTTGCGGCCAGCTCACAAGAAAGCAAGTTGAAGAAAGGAGCTCAGGGGCACTGTAATTCACAAACCTGCAGAGTTATAAATGACAGCTATCGTCCAAAAATAGACTGAAGTAAGGCTGCCAAGAGGACTTGAAAGCGGGGCAGAATTTCAGGAAACCGATTTCAGGAGGTAGACTGGAATTGCATTGAAAGCATAGGAAAAGAGGCAGAACGTCCACAATGATGCACTTGGTCAAAAAGGGCGTATGCGTTTTTTCCTGAATATATTCAGGAAAAAACGCATACGCCCTTTTTGGCCAACCAAGCAAGCTTGCAAAGGAAATCTGCACTACAATGAAGTCTCACTTCCCCCCGGTCAAAAGGGCCATCTGAAAAAAGTGTAAAATCCAGAAAGGCAGGACAGGCCATGGAGAACTGGGAGCCTTGTTATGCTGATGGGCGGGATGTAAATTGCCAACAGACACTCGGGAGAAGTGTATGGTGTTTCCTGAAACATCTAAAAAACAAAGCAACAGAGCCTAGGGCACTTCCACTTATGGTCCTATAGCTTAGGGAAATTAAAATGAAAAAGACACAGCCACCCCAAAGTTTGGAATGGCTCTGTTTACAAGAACCTCGTTTACAGTACAAGTTCAACATCGCAGAAAGTGAAAAATGGATAAAGAAGTTGTGGTATTTACTTACAAAGCAATATCACTCAGCAATGAAATCTGTGTCATCAGGCCCTTAGCAGCACAATGAGTGGATTCAGGTATGATGATTCTAACTGAAATAAGTCACACAGAAAAAGAAACATCATAAGATATCAGTAATACACGGAATGTAAACTTGGCTGCACAGGAACTGAATTACAGAACAGAACAGGGTCTCAAATTTAGAAAACCAACTTATGCTTGCTTAAGGGGAAAGGTGAGTTGGGGTGCTGCATAAAACCAGAGATTGAAATGAGCACAGATAAAGTTCCTTAAGCCAAATATGGAATAGACAAGAGCTACTCCTTGCTCAACGAAATGGACTCAACACCGCATATTAAACGCCTAAGAATGTACCTGACTAGTAAGTATCTTAAAACCTATGGATTGCTATGTCTCCGAAAGAGAATCAAGCATGTGTACAGGGGCATAAACGCAGCAGTGATAGGATTGGAGAGGTTCAGTGAGCAAATGAAGACCCTTTGAAGTCATATTGCATGGTACCCATTCCACGGGTTTCAACTACCCAGGTTTTAGGTATTCTTCCTTCAGCTAAAACATGCATGTGGAACCCAAGTATGATCAACCATGTGAACGGGAGACGTGTTCAAATATGTCTCAGTTATCTTCCCCTGGTACTCGGGTGCAACATTCCAGACGGTTTACTAATACTCTCCCCACTTGGAAAGTCAGTGCCTTTAACCTCCTGTTTGGCCCAGTTTGCAATTTCTGCGGAAGATGAACAGGAATAGCGAGAACCAATGAGAGGCTAGCTGGAGGTGTCTGGACGGGCAAATTTAACTCTCATTTCCCACCAGGAAGAGGAAATAACCAAAGGCTCAGCATGCCGTGCCGGAACCAGATTAGGGCCTGAAGACATCCTGCGGTGTTGCGGCCAGCTCAAAAGAAAGCGAGTTGAAGAAAGGAGCTCAGGGGCACTGTAATTCACAAACCTGCAGAGTTATAAATGACAGCTATCGTCCAAAAATAGACTGAAGTAAGGCTGCCAAGAGGACTTGAAAGCGGGGCAGAATTGCAGGAAACCGATTTCAGGAGGTAGACTGGAATTGCATTGAAAGCATAGGAAAAGAGGCAGAACGTCCACAATGATGCACTTGGCCAAAAAGGGCGTATGCGTTTTTTCCTGAATATATTCAGGAAAAAACGCATACGCCCTTTTTGGCCAACCAAGCAAGCTTGCAAAGGAAATCTGCACTACAATGAAGTCTCACTTCCCCCCGGTCAAAAGGGCCATCTGAAAAAAGTGTAAAATCCAGAAAGGCAGGACAGGCCATGGAGAACTGGGAGCCTTGTTATGCTGATGGCCGGGATGTAAATTGCCAACAAACACTCGGGAGAAGTGTATGGTGTTTCCTGAAACATCTAAAAAACAAAGCAACAGAACCTAGGGCACTTCCACTTATGGTCCTATAGCTTAGGGAAATTAATATCAAAAAGACACAGCCACCCCAAAGTTTGGAACGGCTCTGTTTACAAGAACCTCGTTTACAGTACAAGTTCAACATCGCAGAAAGTGAAAAATGGATAAAGAAGTTGTGGTATTTACGTACAAAGCAATATCACTCAGCAATGAAATCTGTGTCATCAGGCCCGTAGCAGCATAATGAGTGGATTCAGGTACGATGATTCTAACTGAAATAAGTCACACAGAAAGAGAAACATCATAAGATATCACTAATACACGGAATGTAAACCTGGCTACACAGGAACTGCATTCCAAAACAGAACAGGGTCTCAAATTTAGAAAACCAACTTATGCTTGCTTAAGGTGAAAGGTGAGTTGGGGTGCTGCATAAAACCAGAGATTGAAATGAGCACAGATAAAGTTCCTTAAGCCAAATATGGAATAGACAAGAGCTACTCCTTGCTCAACGAAATGGACTCAAAACCCCATATTAAACGCCTAAGAATGTACCTGACTAGTAAGTATCTTAAAACCTATGGATTGCTATGTCTCCAAAAGAGAATCAAGCATGTGTACAGGGGCATAAACGCAGCAGTGATAGGATTGGAGAGGTTCGGTGAGCAAATGAAGACCCTTTGAAGTCATATTGCATGGTACCCATTACACAGGTCTTAACTCTCCAGGTTTAAGGTATTCTTCCTTCAGCTAAAACATACATGTGGAACCCAGAGTATGATCAACCATGTGAACGGGAGACGTGTTCAAATATGTCTCAGTATTCCTCCCCTGGTACTCGGGTGCAACATTCCAGACGCTTTACTAACACTCTCCCCACTTGGAGAGTCAGTCCCTTTAACCTCCTGTTTGGCCCAGTTTGCAATTTCTGCGGAAGATGAACAGGAATAGCGAGAACCAATGAGAGACTACCTGGAGGTGTCTGGACGGGCAAATTTAACTCTCATTTCCCACCAGGAAGAGGAATTAACCAAAGGCTCAGCGTGCCGTGCCGGAACCAGATTAGGGCCTGAAGCCATCCTGCGGTGTTGAGGCCAGCTCACAAGAAAGCGAGTTGAAGAAAGGAGCTCAGGGGCACTGTAATTCACAAACCTGCAGAGTTATAAATGACAGCTATCGTCCAAAAATAGACTGAAGTAAGGCTGCCAAGAGGACTTGAAAGCGGGGCAGAATTGCAGGAAACCGATTTCAGGAGGTAGACTGGAATTGCATTGAAAGCATAGGAAAAGAGGCAGAACGTCCACAATGATGCACTTGGCCAAAAAGGGCGTATGCGTTTTTTCCTGAATATATTCAGGAAAAAACGCATACGCCCTTTTTGGCCAACCAAGCAAGCTTGCAAAGGAAATCTGCACTACAATGAAGTCTCACTTCCCCCCGGTCAAAAGGGCCATCTCAAAAAAGTGTAAAATCCAGAAAGGCAGGACAGGCCATGGAGAACTGGGAGCCTTGTTATGCTGATGGGCGGGATGTAAATTGCCAACAGACACTCGGGAGAAGTGTATGGTGTTTCCTGAAACATCTAAAAAACAAAGCAACAGAGCCTAGGGCACTTCCAATTATGGTCCTATAGCTTAGGGAAATTAAAATGAAAAAGACACAGCCACCCCAAAGTTTGGAATGGCTCTGTTTACAAGAACCTCGTTTACAGTACAAGTTCAACATCGCAGAAAGTGAAAAATGGATAAAGAAGTTGTGGTATTTACTTACAAAGCAATATCACTCAGCAATGAAATCTGTGTCATCAGGCCCTTAGCAGCACAATGAGTGGATTCAGGTATGTTGATTCTAACTGAAATAAGTCACACAGAAAAAGAAACATCATAAGATATCAGTAATACACGGAACGTAAACTTGGCTACACAGGAACTGAATTACAGAACAGAACAGGGTCTCAAATTTAGAAAACCAACTTATGCTTGCTTAAGGGGAAAGGTGAGTTGGGGTGCTGCATAAAACCAGAGATTGAAATGAGCACAGATAAAGTTCCTTAAGCCAAATATGGAATAGACAAGAGCTACTCCTTGCTCAACGAAATGGACTCAACACCGCATATTAAACGCCTAAGAATGTACCTGACTAGTAAGTATCTTAAAACCTATGGATTGCTATGTCTCCGAAAGAGAATCAAGCATGTGTACAGGGGCATAAACGCAGCAGTGATAGGATTGGAGAGGTTCAGTGAGCAAATGAAGACCCTTTGAAGTCATATTGCATGGTACCCATTCCACGGGTTTCAACTACCCAGGTTTTAGGTATTCTTCCTTCAGCTAAAACATGCATGTGGAACCCAAGTATGATCAACCATGTGAACGGGAGACGTGTTCAAATATGTCTCAGTTATCTTCCCCTGGTACTCGGGTGCAACATTCCAGACGGTTTACTAATACTCTCCCCACTTGGAAAGTCAGTGCCTTTAACCTCCTGTTTGGCCCAGTTTGCAATTTCTGCGGAAGATGAACAGGAATAGCGAGAACCAATGAGAGGCTAGCTGGAGGTGTCTGGACGGGCAAATTTAACTCTCATTTCCCACCAGGAAGAGGAAATAACCAAAGGCTCAGCATGCCGTGCCGGAACCAGATTAGGGCCTGAAGACATCCTGCGGTGTTGCGGCCAGCTCAAAAGAAAGCGAGTTGAAGAAAGGAGCTCAGGGGCACTGTAATTCACAAACCTGCAGAGTTATAAATGACAGCTATCGTCCAAAAATAGACTGAAGTAAGGCTGCCAAGAGGACTTGAAAGCGGGGCAGAATTGCAGGAAACCGATTTCAGGAGGTAGACTGGAATTGCATTGAAAGCATAGGAAAAGAGGCAGAACGTCCACAATGATGCACTTGGCCAAAAAGGGCGTATGCGTTTTTTCCTGAATATATTCAGGAAAAAACGCATACGCCCTTTTTGGCCAACCAAGCAAGCTTGCAAAGGAAATCTGCACTACAATGAAGTCTCACTTCCCCCCGGTCAAAAGGGCCATCTGAAAAAAGTGTAAAATCCAGAAAGGCAGGACAGGCCATGGAGAACTGGGAGCCTTGTTATGCTGAAGGGCGGGATGTAAATTGCCAACAAACACTCGGGAGAAGTGTATGGTGTTTCCTGAAACATCTAAAAAACAAAGCAACAGAACCTAGGGCACTTCCACTTATGGTCCTATAGCTTAGGGAAATTAATATCAAAAAGACACAGCCACCCCAAAGTTTGGAACGGCTCTGTTTACAAGAACCTCGTTTACAGTACAAGTTCAACATCGCAGAAAGTGAAAAATGGATAAAGAAGTTGTGGTATTTACGTACAAAGCAATATCACTCAGCAATGAAATCTGTGTCATCAGGCCCGTAGCAGCATAATGAGTGGATTCAGGTACGATGATTCTAACTGAAATAAGTCACACAGAAAGAGAAACATCATAAGATATCACTAATACACGGAATGTAAACCTGGCTACACAGGAACTGCATTCCAAAACAGAACAGGGTCTCAAATTTAGAAAACCAACTTATGCTTGCTTAAGGTGAAAGGTGAGTTGGGGTGCTGCATAAAACCAGAGATTGAAATGAGCACAGATAAAGTTCCTTAAGCCAAATATGGAATAGACAAGAGCTACTCCTTGCTCAACGAAATGGACTCAAAACCCCATATTAAACGCCTAAGAATGTACCTGACTAGTAAGTATCTTAAAACCTATGGATTGCTATGTCTCCAAAAGAGAATCAAGCATGTGTACAGGGGCATAAACGCAGCAGTGATAGGATTGGAGAGGTTCGGTGAGCAAATGAAGACCCTTTGAAGTCATATTGCATGGTACCCATTACACAGGTCTTAACTCTCCAGGTTTAAGGTATTCTTCCTTCAGCTAAAACATACATGTGGAACCCAGAGTATGATCAACCATGTGAACGGGAGACGTGTTCAAATATGTCTCAGTATTCCTCCCCTGGTACTCGGGTGCAACATTCCAGACGCTTTACTAACACTCTCCCCACTTGGAGAGTCAGTCCCTTTAACCTCCTGTTTGGCCCAGTTTGCAATTTCTGCGGAAGATGAACAGGAATAGCGAGAACCAATGAGAGACTACCTGGAGGTGTCTGGACGGGCAAATTTAACTCTCATTTCCCACCAGGAAGAGGAATTAACCAAAGGCTCAGCGTGCCGTGCCGGAACCAGATTAGGGCCTGAAGCCATCCTGCGGTGTTGCGGCCAGCTCACAAGAAAGCGAGTTGAAGAAAGGAGCTCAGGGGCACTGTAATTCACAAACCTGCAGAGTTATAAATGACAGCTATCGTCCAAAAATAGACTGAAGTAAGGCTGCCAAGAGGACTTGAAAGCGGGGCAGAATTGCAGGAAACCGATTTCAGGAGGTAGACTGGAATTGCATTGAAAGCATAGGAAAAGAGGCAGAACGTCCACAATGATGCACTTGGCCAAAAAGGGCGTATGCGTTTTTTCCTGAATATATTCAGGAAAACACGCATACGCCCTTTTTGGCCAACCAAGCAAGCTTGCAAAGGAAATCTGCACTACAATGAAGTCTCACTTCCCCCCGGTCAAAAGGGCCATCTCAAAAAAGTGTAAAATCCAGAAAGGCAGGACAGGCCATGGAGAACTGGGAGCCTTGTTATGCTGATGGGCGGGATGTAAATTGCCAACAGACACTCGGGAGAAGTGTATGGTGTTTCCTGAAACATCTAAAAAACAAAGCAACAGAGCCTAGGGCACTTCCACTTATGGTCCTATAGCTTAGGGAAATTAAAATCAAAAAGACACAGCCACCCCAAAGTTTGGAATGGCTCTGTTTACAAGAACCTCGTTTACAGTACAAGTTCAACATCGCAGAAAGTGAAAAATGGATAAAGAAGTTGTGGTATTTACTTACAAAGCAATATCACTCAGCAATGAAATCTGTGTCATCAGGCCCTTAGCAGCACAATGAGTGGATTCAGGTATGATGATTCTAACTGAAATAAGTCACACAGAAAAAGAAACATCATAAGATATCAGTAATACACGGAACGTAAACTTGGCTACACAGGAACTGAATTACAGAACAGAACAGGGTCTCAAATTTAGAAAACCAACTTATGCTTGCTTAAGGGGAAAGGTGAGTTGGGGTGCTGCATAAAACCAGAGATTGAAATGAGCACAGATAAAGTTCCTTAAGCCAAATATGGAATAGACAAGAGCTACTCCTTGCTCAACGAAATGGACTCAACACCGCATATTAAACGCCTAAGAATGTACCTGACTAGTAAGTATCTTAAAACCTATGGATTGCTATGTCTCCGAAAGAGAATCAAGCATGTGTACAGGGGCATAAACGCAGCAGTGATAGGATTGGAGAGGTTCAGTGAGCAAATGAAGACCCTTTGAAGTCATATTGCATGGTACCCATTCCACGGGTTTCAACTACCCAGGTTTTAGGTATTCTTCCTTCAGCTAAAACATGCATGTGGAACCCAAGTATGATCAACCATGTGAACGGGAGACGTGTTCAAATATGTCTCAGTTATCTTCCCCTGGTACTCGGGTGCAACATTCCAGACGGTTTACTAATACTCTCCCCACTTGGAAAGTCAGTGCCTTTAACCTCCTGTTTGGCCCAGTTTGCAATTTCTGCGGAAGATGAACAGGAATAGCGAGAACCAATGAGAGGCTAGCTGGAGGTGTCTGGACGGGCAAATTTAACTCTCATTTCCCACCAGGAAGAGGAAATAACCAAAGGCTCAGCATGCCGTGCCGGAACCAGATTAGGGCCTGAAGACATCCTGCGGTGTTGCGGCCAGCTCAAAAGAAAGCGAGTTGAAGAAAGGAGCTCAGGGGCACTGTAATTCACAAACCTGCAGAGTTATAAATGACAGCTATCGTCCAAAAATAGACTGAAGTAAGGCTGCCAAGAGGACTTGAAAGCGGGGCAGAATTGCAGGAAACCGATTTCAGGAGGTAGACTGGAATTGCATTGAAAGCATAGGAAAAGAGGCAGAACGTCCACAATGATGCACTTGGCCAAAAAGGGCGTATGCGTTTTTTCCTGAATATATTCAGGAAAAAACGCATACGCCCTTTTTGGCCAACCAAGCAAGCTTGCAAAGGAAATCTGCACTACAATGAAGTCTCACTTCCCCCCGGTCAAAAGGGCCATCTGAAAAAAGTGTAAAATCCAGAAAGGCAGGACAGGCCATGGAGAACTGGGAGCCTTGTTATGCTGAAGGGCGGGATGTAAATTGCCAACAAACACTCGGGAGAAGTGTATGGTGTTTCCTGAAACATCTAAAAAACAAAGCAACAGAACCTAGGGCACTTCCACTTATGGTCCTATAGCTTAGGGAAATTAATATCAAAAAGACACAGCCACCCCAAAGTTTGGAACGGCTCTGTTTACAAGAACCTCGTTTACAGTACAAGTTCAACATCGCAGAAAGTGAAAAATGGATAAAGAAGTTGTGGTATTTACGTACAAAGCAATATCACTCAGCAATGAAATCTGTGTCATCAGGCCCGTAGCAGCATAATGAGTGGATTCAGGTACGATGATTCTAACTGAAATAAGTCACACAGAAAGAGAAACATCATAAGATATCACTAATACACGGAATGTAAACCTGGCTACACAGGAACTGCATTCCAAAACAGAACAGGGTCTCAAATTTAGAAAACCAACTTATGCTTGCTTAAGGTGAAAGGTGAGTTGGGGTGCTGCATAAAACCAGAGATTGAAATGAGCACAGATAAAGTTCCTTAAGCCAAATATGGAATAGACAAGAGATACTCCTTGCTCAACGAAATGGACTCAAAACCCCATATTAAACGCCTAAGAATGTACCTGACTAGTAAGTATCTTAAAACCTATGGATTGCTATGTCTCCAAAAGAGAATCAAGCATGTGTACAGGGGCATAAACGCAGCACTGATAGGATTGGAGAGGTTCGGTGAGCAAATGAAGACCCTTTGAAGTCATATTGCATGGTACCCATTACACAGGTCTTAACTCTCCAGGTTTAAGGTATTCTTCCTTCAGCTAAAACATACATGTGGAACCCAGAGTATGATCAACCATGTGAACGGGAGACGTGTTCAAATATGTCTCAGTATTCCTCCCCTGGTACTCGGGTGCAACATTCCAGACGCTTTACTAACACTCTCCCCACTTGGAGAGTCAGTCCCTTTAACCTCCTGTTTGGCCCAGTTTGCAATTTCTGCGGAAGATGAACAGGAATAGCGAGAACCAATGAGAGACTACCTGGAGGTGTCTGGACGGGCAAATTTAACTCTCATTTCCCACCAGGAAGAGGAATTAACCAAAGGCTCAGCGTGCCGTGCCGGAACCAGATTAGGGCCTGAAGCCATCCTGCGGTGTTGCGGCCAGCTCACAAGAAAGCGAGTTGAAGAAAGGAGCTCAGGGGCACTGTAATTCACAAACCTGCAGAGTTATAAATGACAGCTATCGTCCAAAAATAGACTGAAGTAAGGCTGCCAAGAGGACTTGAAAGCGGGGCAGAATTGCAGGAAACCGATTTCAGGAGGTAGACTGGAATTGCATTGAAAGCATAGGAAAAGAGGCAGAACGTCCACAATGATGCACTTGGCCAAAAAGGGCGTATGCGTTTTTTCCTGAATATATTCAGGAAAAAACGCATACGCCCTTTTTGGCCAACCAAGCAAGCTTGCAAAGGAAATCTGCACTACAATGAAGTCTCACTTCCCCCCGGTCAAAAGGGCCATCTCAAAAAAGTGTAAAATCCAGAAAGGCAGGACAGGCCATGGAGAACTGGGAGCCTTGTTATGCTGATGGGCGGGATGTAAATTGCCAACAGACACTCGGGAGAAGTGTATGGTGTTTCCTGAAACATCTAAAAAACAAAGCAACAGAGCCTAGGGCACTTCCACTTATGGTCCTATAGCTTAGGGAAATTAAAATGAAAAAGACACAGCCACCCCAAAGTTTGGAATGGCTCTGTTTACAAGAACCTCGTTTACAGTACAAGTTCAACATCGCAGAAAGTGAAAAATGGATAAAGAAGTTGTGGTATTTACTTACAAAGCAATATCACTCAGCAATGAAATCTGTGTCATCAGGCCCTTAGCAGCACAATGAGTGGATTCAGGTATGATGATTCTAACTGAAATAAGTCACACAGAAAAAGAAACATCATAAGATATCAGTAATACACGGAATGTAAACTTGGCTACAAAGGAACTGAATTACAGAACAGAACAGGGTCTCAAATTTAGAAAACCAACTTATGCTTGCTTAAGGGGAAAGGTGAGTTGGGGTGCTGCATAAAACCAGAGATTGAAATGAGCACAGATAAAGTTCCTTAAGCCAAATATGGAATAGACAAGAGCTACTCCTTGCTCAACGAAATGGACTCAACACCGCATATTAAACGCCTAAGAATGTACCTGACTAGTAAGTATCTTAAAACCTATGGATTGCTATGTCTCCGAAAGAGAATCAAGCATGTGTACAGGGGCATAAACGCAACAGTGATAGGATTGGAGAGGTTCAGTGAGCAAATGAAGACCCTTTGAAGTCATATTGCATGGTACCCATTCCACGGGTTTCAACTACCCAGGTTTTAGGTATTCTTCCTTCAGCTAAAACATGCATGTGGAACCCAAGTATGATCAACCATGTGAACGGGAGACGTGTTCAAATATGTCTCAGTTTTCCTCCCCTGGTACTCGGGTGCAACATTCCAGACGCTTTACTAACACTCTCCCCACTTGGAGAGTCAGCGCCTTTAACCTCCTGTTTGGCCCAGTTTGCAATTTCTGCGGAAGATGAACAGGAATAGCGAGAACCAATGAGAGACTAGCTGGAGGTGTCTGGACGGGCAAATTTAACTCTCATTTCCCACCAGGAAGAGGAAATAACCAAAGGCTCAGCGTGCCGTGCCGGAATCAGATTAGGGCCTGAAGCCATCCTGCGGTGTTGCGGCCAGGTCACAAGAAAGCGAGTTGAAGAAACGAGCTCAGGGGCACTGTAATTCACACACCTGCAGAGTTATAAATGACAGCTATCGTCCAAAAATAGACTGAAGTAAGGCTGCCAAGAGGACTTGAAAGCGGGGCAGAATTGCAGGAAACCGATTTCAGGAGGTAGACTGGAATTGCATTGAAAGCATAGGAAAAGAGGCAGAACGTCCACAATGATGCACTTGGCCAAAAAGGGCGTATGCGTTTTTTCCTGAATATATTCAGGAAAAAACGCATGCGCCCTTTTTGGCCAACCAAGCAAGCTTGCAAAGGAAATCTGCACTACAATGAAGTCTCACTTCCCCCCGGTCAAAAGGGCCATCTGAAAAAAGTGTAAAATCCAGAAAGGCAGGACAGGCCATGGAGAACTGGGAGCCTTGTTATGCTGATGGGCGGGATGTAAATTGCCAACAACCACTCGGGAGAAGTGTATGGTGTTTCCTGAAACATCTAAAAAACAAAGCAACAGAACCTAGGGCACTTCCACTTATGGTCCTATAGCTTAGGGAAATTAAAATCAAAAAGACACAGCCACCCCAAAGTTTGGAACGGCTCTGTTTACAAGAACCTCGTTTACAGTACAAGTTCAACATCGCAGAAAGTGAAAAATGGATAAAGAAGTTGTGGTATTTACGTACAAAGCAATATCACTCAGCAATGAAATCTGTGTCATCAGGCCCGTAACAGCATAATGAGTGGATTCAGGTACGATGATTCTAACTGAAATAAGTCACACAGAAAGAGAAACATCATAAGATATCACTAATACACGGAATGTAAACTTGGCTACACAGGAACTGCATTCCAAAACAGAACAGGGTCTCAAATTTAGAAAACCAACTTATGCTTGCTTAAGGGGAAAGGTGAGTTGGGGTGCTGCATAAAACCAGAGATTGAAATGAGCACAGATAAAGTTCCTTAAGCCAAATATGGAATAGACAAGAGCTACTCCTTGCTCAACGAAAAAGACTCAAAACCCCATATTAAACGCCTAAGAATGTACCTGACTAGTAAGTATCTTAAAACCTATGGACTGCTATGTCTCCAAAAGAGAATCAAGCGTGTGTACAGGGGCACAAACGCAGCAGTGATAGGATTGGAGAGGTTCGGTGAGCAAATGAAGACCCTTTGAAGTCATACTGTATGGTACCCATTACACGGGTCTCAACTCTCCAGGTTGAAGGTATTCTTCCTTCATCTAAAACATGCATGTGGAACCCAGAGTATGATCAACCATGTGAACGGGAGACGTGTTCAAATATGTCTCAGTTTTCCTCCCCTGGTACTCGGGTGCAACATTCCAGACGCTTTACTAACACTCTCCCGACTTGGAGAGTCAGTCCCTTTAACCTCCTGTTTGGCCCAGTTTGCAATTTCTGCGGAAGATGAACAGGAATAGCGAGAACCAATGAGAGGCTAGCTGGAGGTGTCTGGACGGGCAAATTTAACTCTCATTTCCCACCAGGAAGAGGAATTAACCAAAGGCTCAGCATGCCGGGCCGGAACCAGATTAGGGCCTGAAGCCATCCTGCGGTGTTGTGGCCAGGTCACAAGAAAGCGAGTTGAAGAAAGGAGCTCAGGGGCACTGCAATTCACAAACCTGCAGAGTTATAAATGACAGCTATCGTCCAAAAATAGACTGAAGTAAGGCTGCCAAGAGGACTTGAAAGCGGGGCAGAATTGCAGGAAACCGATTTCAGGAGGTAGACTGGAATTGCATTGAAAGCATAGGAAAAGAGGCAGAACGTCCACAATGCTGCACTTGGCCAAAAAGGGCGTATGCGTTTTTTCCTGAATATATTCAGGAAAAAACGCATACGCCCTTTTTGGCCAACCAAGCAAGCTTGCAAAGGAAATCTGCACTACAATGAAGTCTCACTTCCCCCCGGTCAAAAGGGCCGTCTGAAAAAAGTGTAAAATCCAGAAAGGCAGGACAGGCCATGGAGAACTGGGAGCCTTGTTATGCTGATGGGCGGGATGTAAATTGCCAACAACCACTCGGGAGAAGTGTATGGTGTTTCCTGAAACATCTAAAAAACAAAGCAACAGAGCCTAGGGCACTTCCGCTTATGGTCCTATAGCTTAGGGAAATTAAAATCAAAAAGACACAGCCACCCCAAAGTTTGGGACGCCTCCGTTTACAAGAACCTCGTTTACCGTACAAGTTCAATATCACAGAAAGTGAAAAATGCATAAAGAACTTGTGGTACTTACGTACAATGCAGTATCACTCAGCAATGAAATCTATGTCATCAGGCCCGTAGCAGCATAATGAGTGGATTCAGGTACGATGATTCTAACTGAAATAAGTCACACAGAAAAAGAAACATCATAAGATATCAGTAATACACGGAATGTAAACTTGGCTACACAGGAACTGTATTCCAAAACAGAACAGGGTCTCAAATTTAGAAAAACAACTTATGCTTGCTTAAGGGGAAAGGTGAATTGGGGTGCTGCATAACCAGAGATCGAAATGAGCACAGATAAAGTTCCTTAATCCAAATATGGAATAGACAAGAGCTACTCCTTGCTCAACGAAATGGACTCAATACCCCATATTAAACGCCTAAGAATGTACCTGACTAGTAAGTATCTTAAAACCTATGGATTGCTAGGTCTCCAAAAGAGAATCAAGCGTGTGTACAGGGGCATAAACGCAGCAGTGATAGGATTGGAGAGGTTCGGTGAGCAAATGAAGACCCTTTGAAGTCATATTGCATGGTACCCATTACACGGGTCTCAACTCTCCAGGTTTAAGGTATTCTTCCTTCAGCTAAAACATGCATGTGGAACCCAGAGTATGATCAACCATGTGATCGGGAGACGTGTTCAAATATGTCTCAGTTTTCCTCCCCTGGTACTCGGGTGCAACATTCCAGACGCTTTACTAACACTCTCCGGACTTGGAGAGTCAGTCCCTTTAACCTCCTGTTTGGCCCAGTTTGCAATTTCTGCGGAAGATGAACAGGAATAGCGAGAACCAATGAGAGACTAGCTGGAGGTGTCTGGACGGGCAAATTTAACTCTCATTTCCCACCAGGAAGAGGAATTAACCAAAGGCTCAGCATTCCGGGCCGGAACCAGATTAGGGCCTGAAGCCATCCTGCGGTGTTGCGGCCAGGTCACAAGAAAGCGAGTTGAAGAAAGGAGCTCAGGGGCACTGTAATTCACAAACCTGCAGAGTTATAAATGACAGCTATCGTCCAAAAATAGACTGAAGTAAGGCTGCCAAGAGGACTTGAAAGCGGGGCAGAATTGCAGGAAACCGATTTCAGGAGGTAGACTGGAATTGCATTGAAAGCATAGGAAAAGAGGCAGAACGTCCACAATGATGCACTTGGCCAAAAAGGGCGTATGCGTTTTTTCCTGAATATATTCAGGAAAAAACGCATACGCCCTTTTTGGCCAACCAAGCAAGCTTGCAAAGGAAATCTGCACTACAATGAAGTCTCACTTCCCCCCGGTCAAAAGGGCCATCTGAAAAAAGTGTAAAATCCAGAAAGGCAACAGGCCATTGAGAACTGGGAGCCTTGTTATGCTGATGGGCGGGATGTAAATTGCCAACAGACACTCAGGAGAAGTGTATGGTGTTTCCTGAAACATCTAAAAAACAAAGCAACAGAACCTAGGGCATTTCCACTTATGGTCCTATAGCTTAGGGAAATTAAAATCAAAAAGACACAGCCACCCCAACGTTTGGAACGGCTCTGTTTACAAGAACCTCGTTTACAGTACAAGTTCAACATCGCAGAAAGTGAAAAATGGATAAAGAAGTTGTGGTATTTACTTACAAAGCAATATCACTCAGCAATGAAATCTGTGTCATCAGGCCCTTAGCAGCACAATGAGTGGATTCAGGTACGATGATTCTAACTGAAATAAGTCACACAGAAAAAGAAACATCATAAGATATCAGTAATACACGGAATGTAAACTTGGCTACACAGGAACTGAATTACAGAACAGAACAGGGTCTCAAATTTAGAAAAACAACTTATGCTTGCTTAAGGGGAAAGGTGAGTTGGGGTGCTGCATAAAACCAGAGATTGAAATGAGCACAGATAAAGTTCCTTAAGCCAAATATGGAATAGACAAGAGCTACTCCTTGCTCAACGAAATGGACTCAACCCCGCATATTAAATGCCTAAGAATGTACCTGACTAGTAAGTATCTTAAAACCTATGGATTGCTATGTCTCCGAAAGAGAATCAAGCATGTGTACAGGGGCATAAACGCAGCAGTGATAGGATTGGAGAGGTTCGGTGAGCAAATGAAGACCCTTTGAAGTCATATTGCATGGTACCCATTCCACGGGTTTCAACTACCCAGGTTTTAGGTATTCTTCCTTCAGCTAAAACATGCATGTGGAACCCAAGTATGATCAACCATGTGAACGGGAGACGTGTTCAAATATGTCTCAGTTTTCCTCCCCTGGTACTCGGGTGCAACATTCCAGACGCTTTACTAACACTCTCCCCACTTGGAAAGTCAGCGCCTTTAAACTCCTGTTTGGCCCAGTTTGCAATTTCTGCGGAAGATGAACAGGAATAGCGAGAACCAATGAGAGGCTAGCTGGAGGTGTCTGGACGGGCAAATTTAACTCTCATTTCCCACCAGGAAGAGGAAATAACCAAAGGCTCAGCGTGCCGTGCCGGAACCAGATTAGGACCTGAAGCCATCCTGCGGTGTTGCGGCCAGCTCAAAAGAAAGCGAGTTGAAGAAAGGAGCTCAGGGGCACTGTAATTCACAAACCTGCAGAGTTATAAATGACAGCTATCGTCCAAAAATAGACTGAAGTAAGGCTGCCAAGAGGACTTGAAAGCGGGGCAGAATTGCAGGAAACCGATTTCAGGAGGTAGACTGGAATTGCATTGAAAGCATGGGAAAAGAGGCAGAACGTCCACAATGATGCACTTGGCCAAAAAGGGCGTATGCGTTTTTTCCTGAATATATTCAGGAAAAAACGCATACGCCCTTTTTGGCCAACCAAGCAAGCTTGCAAAGGAAATCTGCACTACAATGAAGTCTCACTTCCCCCCGGTCAAAAGGGCCATCTGAAAAAAGTGTAAAATCCAGAAAGGCAGGACAGGCCATGGAGAACTGGGAGCCTTGTTATGCTGAAGGGCGGGATGTAAATTGCCAACAAACACTCGGGAGAAGTGTATGGTGTTTCCTGAAACATCTAAAAAACAAAGCAACAGAGCCTAGGGCACTTCCACTTATGGTCCTATAGCTTAGGGAAATTAAAATCAAAAAGACACAGCCACCCCAAAGTTTGGAACGGCTCTGTTTACAAGAACCTCGTTTACAAGTTCAACATCGCAGAAAGTGAAAAATGGATAAAGAACTTGTGGTACTTACGTACAATGCAGTATCTCTCAGCAATGAAATCTATGTCATCAGGCCCGTAGCAGCATAATGAGTGGATTCAGGTACGATGATTCTAACTGAAATAAGTCACACAGAAAAAGAAACATCATAAGATATCAGTAATACACGGAATGTAAACTTGGCTACACAGGAACTGAATTACAGAACAGAACAGGGTCTCAAATTTAGAAAACCAACTTATGCTTGCTTAAGGGTAAAGGTGAGTTGGGGTGCTGCATAAAACCAGAGATTGAAATGAGCACAGATAAAGTTCCTTAAGTCAAATATGGAATAGACAAGAGCTACTCCTTGCTCAACGAAATGGACTCAACACCGCATATTAAACGCCTAAGAATGTACCTGACTAGTAAGTATCTTAAAACCTATGGATTGCTATGTCTCCGAAAGAGAATCAAGCATGTGTACAGGGGCATAAACGCAGCAGTGATAGGATTGGAGAGATTCGGTGAGGAAATGAAGACCCATTGAAGTCATATTGCATGGTACCCATTCCACGGGTTTCAACTACCCAGGTTTTAGGTATTCTTCCTTCAGCTAAAACGTGCATGTGGAACCCAGAGTATGATCAACCATGTGATCGGGAGACGTGTTCAAATATGTCTC
This sequence comes from Delphinus delphis, assembly GCF_949987515.2. Taxonomy (NCBI): domain Eukaryota; kingdom Metazoa; phylum Chordata; class Mammalia; order Artiodactyla; family Delphinidae; genus Delphinus; species Delphinus delphis. The sequence continues at coordinate 233,941 of NW_027192897.1, read as the reverse complement.
AGTTTTCGTACCCTGGTACTCGGGTGCAACATTCCAGACGCTTTACTAACACTCTCCCCACTTGGAGAGTCAGTCCCTTTAACCTCCTGTTTGGCCCAGTTCGCAATTTCTGCAGAAGATGAACAGGAATAGCGAGAACCAATGAGAGACTAGCTGGAGGTGTCTGGACGGGCAAATTTAACTCTCATTTCCCACCAGGAAGAGGAATTAACCAAAGGCTCAGCATGCCGTGCCGGAACCAGATTAGGGCCTGAAGCCATCCTGCGGTGTTGCGGCCAGGTCACAAGAAAGCGAGTTGAAGAAAGGAGCTCAGGGGCACTGTAATTCACAAACCTGCAGAGTTATAAATGACAGCTATCGTCCAAAAATAGACTGAAGTAAGGCTGCCAAGAGGACTTGAAAGCGGGGCAGAATTGCAGGAAACCGATTTCAGGAGGTAGACTGGAATTGCATTGAAAGCATAGGAAAAGAGGCAGAACGTCCACAATGATGCACTTGGCCAAAAAGGGCGTATGCGTTTTTTCCTGAATATATTCAGGAAAAAACGCATACGCCCTTTTTGGCCAACCAAGCAAGCTTGCAAAGGAAATCTGCACTACAATGAAGTCTCACTTCCCCCCGGTCAAAAGGGCCATCTGAAAAAAGTGTAAAATCCAGAAAGGCAGGACAGGCCATGGAGAACTGGGAGCCTTGTTATGCTGATGGGCGGGATGTAAATTGCCAACAACCACTCGGGAGAAGTGTATGGTGTTTCCTGAAACATCTAAAAAACAAAGCAACAGAGCCTAGGGCACTTCCACTTATTGTCCTATAGCTTAGGGAAATTAAAATCAAAAAGACACAGCCACCCCAAAGTTTGGAACGGCTCTGTTTACAAGAACCTCGTTTACAAGTTCAACATCGCAGAAAGTGAAAAATGGATAAAGAACTTGTGGTACTTACGTACAATGCAGTATCTCTCAGCAATGAAATCTATGTCATCAGGCCCGTAGCAGCATAATGAGTGGATTCAGGTACGATGATTCTAACTGAAATAAGTCACACAGAAAAAGAAACATCATAAGATATCACTAATACACGGAATGTAAACTTGGCTACACAGGAACTGAATTACAGAACAGAACAGGGTCTCAAATTTAGAAAACCAACTTATGCTTGCTTAAGGGTAAAGGTGAGTTGGGGTGCTGCATAAAACCAGAGATTGAAATGAGCACAGATAAAGTTCCTTAAGTCAAATATGGAATAGACAAGAGCTACTCCTTGCTCAACGAAATGGACTCAACACCGCATATTAAACGCCTAAGAATGTACCTGACTAGTAAGTATCTTAAAACCTATGGATTGCTATGTCTCCGAAAGAGAATCAAGCATGTGTACAGGGGCATAAACGCAGCAGTGATAGGATTGGAGAGATTCGGTGAGGAAATGAAGACCCATTGAAGTCATATTGCATGGTACCCATTCCACGGGTTTCAACTAACCAGGTTTTAGGTATTCTTCCTTCAGCTAAAACGTGCATGTGGAACCCAGAGTATGATCAACCATGTGATCGGGAGACGTGTTCAAATATGTCTCAGTTTTCGTACCCTGGTACTCGGGTGCAACATTCCAGACGCTTTACTAACACTCTCCCCACTTGGAGAGTCAGTCCCTTTAACCTCCTGTTTGGCCCAGTTCGCAATTTCTGCGGAAGATGAACAGGAATAGCGAGAACCAATGAGAGACTAGCTGGAGGTGTCTGGACGGGCAAATTTAACTCTCATTTCCCACCAGGAAGAGGAAATAACCAAAGGCTCAGCATGCCGTGCCGGAACCAGATTAGGGCCTGAAGCCATCCTGCGGTGTTGCGGCCAGGTCACAAGAAAGCGAGTTGAAGAAAGGAGCTCAGGGGCACTGTAATTCACAAACCTGCAGAGTTATAAATGACAGCTATCGTCCAAAAATAGACTGAAGTAAGGCTGCCAAGAGGACTTGAAAGCGGGGCAGAATTGCAGGAAACCGATTTCAGGAGGTAGACTGGAATTGCATTGAAAGCATAGGAAAAGAGGCAGAACGTCCACAATGATGCACTTGGCCAAAAAGGGCGTATGCGTTTTTTCCTGAATATATTCAGGAAAAAACGCATACGCCCTTTTTGGCCAACCAAGCAAGCTTGCAAAGGAAATCTGCACTACAATGAAGTCTCACTTCCCCCCGGTCAAAAGGGCCATCTGAAAAAAGTGTAAAATCCAGAAAGGCAGGACAGGCCATGGAGAACTGGGAGCCTTGTTATGCTGAAGGGCGGGATGTAAATTGCCAACAAACACTCGGGAGAAGTGTATGGTGTTTCCTGAAACATCTAAAAAACAAAGCAACAGAGCCTAGGGCACTTCCACTTATGGTCCTATAGCTTAGGGAATTTAAAATCAAAAAGACACAGCCACCCCAAAGTTTCGAACGGCTCTGTTTACAAGAACCTCGTTTACAGTAGAAGTTCAACATCGCAGAAAGTGAAAAATGGATAAAGAACTTGTGGTACTTACGTACAATGCAGTATCACTCAGCAATGAAATCTATGTCATCAGGCCCTTAGCAGCATAATGAGTGGATTCAGGTACGATGATTCTAACTGAAATAAGTCACACAGAAAAAGAAACATCATAAGATATCACTAATACACGGAATGTAAACTTGGCTACACAGGAACTGAATTACAGAACAGAACAGGGTCTCAAATTTAGAAAACCAACTTATGCTTGCTTAAGGGGAAAGGTGAGTTGGGGTGCTGCATAAAACCAGAGATTGAAATGAGTACAGATAAAGTTCCTTAAGCCAAATATGGAATAGACAAGAGCTACTCCTTGCTCAACGAAATGGACTCAACACCGCATATTAAACGCCTAAGAATGTACCTGACTAGTAAGTATCTTAAAACCTATGGATTGCTATGTCTCCGAAACAGAATCAAGCATGTGTACAGGGGCATAAACGCAGCAGTGATAGGATTGGAGAGGTTCGGTGAGCAAATGAAGACCCTTTGAAGTCATATTGCATGGTACCCATTCCACGGGTTTCAACTACCCAGGTTTTAGGTATTCTTCCTTCAGCTAAAACATGCATGTGGAACCCAAGTATGATCAACCATGTGAACGGGAGACGTGTTCAAATATGTCTCAGTTTTCCTCCCCTGGTACTCGGGTGCAACATTCCAGACGCTTTACTAACACTCTCCCCACTTGGAGAGTCAGTCCCTTTAACCTCCTGTTTGGCCCAGTTTGCAATTTCTGTGGAAGATGAACAGGAATAGCGAGAACCAATGAGAGACTAGCTGGAGGTGTCTGGATGGGCAAATTTAACTCTCATTTCCCACCAGGAAGAGGAAATAACCAAAGGATCAGCATGCCGTGCCGGAACAAGATTAGGGCCTGAAGACATCCTGCGGTGTTGCGGCCAGGTCACAAGAAAGCGAGTTGAAGAAAGGAGCTCAGGGGCACTGTAATTCACAAACCTGCAGAGTTATAAATGACAGCTATCGTCCAAAAATAGACTGAAGTAAGGCTGCCAAGAGGACTTGAAAGCGGGGCAGAATTGCAGGAAACCGATTTCAGGAGGTAGACTGGAATTGCATTGAAAGCATAGGAAAAGAGGCAGAACGTCCACAATGATGCACTTGGCCAAAAAGGGCGTATGCGTTTTTTCCTGAATATATTCAGGAAAAAACGCATACGCCCTTTTTGGCCAACCAAGCAAGCTTGCAAGGGAAATCTGCACTACAATGAAGTCTCACTTCCCCCCGGTCAAAAGGGCCATCTGAAAAAAGTGTAAAATCCAGAAAGGCAGGACAGGCCATGGAGAACTGGGAGCCTTGTTATGCTGATGGGCGGGATGTAAATTGCCAACAACCACTCGGGAGAAGTGTATGGTGTTTCCTGAAACATCTAAAAAACAAAGCAACAGAGCCTAGGGCACTTCCACTTATGGTCCTATAGCTTAGGGAAATTAAATTCAAAAAGACACAGCCACCCCAAAGTTTGGAACGGCTCTGTTTACAAGAACCTCGTTTACAGTACAAGTTCAACATCGCAGAAAGTGAAAAATGGATAAAGAACTTGTGGTACTTACGTACAATGCAGTATCACTCAGCAATGAAATCTATGTCATCAGGCCCGTAGCAGCATAATGAGTGGATTCCGGTACGATGATTCTAACTGAAATAAGTCACACAGAAAAAGAAACATCATAAGATATCACTAATACACGGAATGTAAACTTGGCTACACAGGAACTGAATTACAGAACAGAACAGGGTCTCAAATTTAGAAAACCAACTTATGCTTGCTTAAGGGGAAAGGTGAGTTGGGGTGCTGCATAAAACCAGAGATTGAAATGAGCACAGATAAAGTTCCTTAAGCCAAATATGGAATAGACAAGAGCTACTCCTTGCTCAACGAAATGGACTCAACACCGCATATTAAATGCCTAAGAATGTACCTGACTAGTAAGTATCTTAAAACCTATGGATTGCTATGTCTCCGAAAGAGAATCAAGCATGTGTACAGGGGCATAAACGCAGCAGTGATAGGATTGGAGAGGTTCGGTGAGCAAATGAAGACCCTTTGAAGTCATATTGCATGGTACCCATTCCACGGGTTTCAACTACCCAGGTTTAAGGTATTCTTCCTTCAGCTAAAACATGCATGTGGAACCTAGAATATGATCAACCATGTGATTGGGAGACGTGTTCAAATATGTCTCAGTTTTCGTACCCTGGTACTCGGGTGCAACATTCCAGACGCTTTACTAACACTCTCCCCACTTGGAGAGTCAGTCCCTTTAACCTCCTGTTTGGCCCAGTTTGCAATTTCTGTGGAAGATGAACAGGAATAGCGAGAACCAATGAGAGACTAGCTGGAGGTGTCTGGACGGGCAAATTTAACTCTCATTTCCCACCAGGAAGAGGAATTAACCAAAGGCTCAGCGTGCCGTGCCAGAACCATATTAGGGCCTGAAGACATCCTGCGGTGTTGTGGCCAGGTCACAAGAAAGCGAGTTGAAGAAAGGAGCTCAGGGGCACTGTAATTCACAAACCTGCAGAGTTATAAATGACAGCTATCGTCCAAAAATAGACTGAAGTAAGGCTGCCAAGAGGACTTGAAAGCGGGGCAGAATTGCAGGAAACCGATTTCAGGAGGTAGACTGGAATTGCATTGAAAGCATAGGAAAAGAGGCAGAACGTCCACAATGATGCACTTGGCCAAAAAGGGCGTATGCGTTTTTTCCTGAATATATTCAGGAAAAAACGCATACGCCCTTTTTGGCCAACCAAGCAAGCTTGCAAAGGAAATCTGCACTACAATGAAGTCTCACTTCCCCCCGGTCAAAAGGGCCATCTGCAAAAAGTGTAAAATCCAGAAAGGCAGGACAGGCCATGGAGAACTGGGAGCCTTGTTATGCTGAAGGGCGGGATGTAAATTGCCAACAAACACTCGGGAGAAGTGTATGGTGTTTCCTGAAACATCTAAAAAACAAAGCAACAGAGCCTAGGGCACTTCCACTTATGGTCCTATAGCTTAGGGAATTTAAAATCAAAAAGACACAGCCACCCCAAAGTTTCGAACGGCTCTGTTTACAAGAACCTCGTTTACAGTAGAAGTTCAACATCGCAGAAAGTGAAAAATGGATAAAGAACTTGTGGTACTTACGTACAATGCAGTATCACTCAGCAATGAAATCTATGTCATCAGGCCCTTAGCAGCATAATGAGTGGATTCAGGTACGATGATTCTAACTGAAATAAGTCACACAGAAAAAGAAATATCATAAGATATCACTAATACACGGAATGTAAACTTGGCTACACAGGAACTGAATTACAGAACAGAACAGGGTCTCAAATTTAGAAAACCAACTTATGCTTGCTTAAGGGGAAAGGTGAGTTGGGGTGCTGCATAAAACCAGAGATTGAAATGAGCACAGATAAAGTTCCTTAAGCCAAATATGGAATAGACAAGAGCTACTCCTTGCTCAACGAAATGGACTCAACACCGCATATTAAACGCCTAAGAATGTACCTGACTAGTAAGTATCTTAAAACCTATGGATTGCTATGTCTCCGAAACAGAATCAAGCATGTGTACAGGGGCATAAACGCAGCAGTGATAGGATTGGAGAGGTTCGGTGAGCAAATGAAGACCCTTTGAAGTCATATTGCATGGTACCCATTCCACGGGTTTCAACTACCCAGGTTTTAGGTATTCTTCCTTCAGCTAAAACATGCATGTGGAACCCAAGTATGATCAACCATGTGAACAGGAGACGTGTTCAAATATGTCTCAGTTTTCGTACCCTGGTACTCGGGTGCAACATTCCAGACGCTTTACTAACACTCTCCCCACTTGGAAAGTCAGCGCCTTTAACATCCTGTTTGTCCCAGTTTGCAATTTCTGCGGAAGATGAACAGGAATAGCGAGAACCAATGAGAGGCTAGCTGGAGGTGTCTGGACTGGCAAATTTAACTCTCATTTCCCACCAGGAAGAGGAATTAACCAAAGGCTCAGCGTGCCGTGCCAGAACCAGATTAGGGCCTGAAGCCATCCTGCGGTGTTGCGGCCAGGTCACAAGAAAGCGAGTTGAAGAAAGGAGCTCAGGGGCACTGTAATTCACAAACCTGCAGAGTTATAAATGACAGCTATTGTCCAAAAATAGACTGAAGTAAGGCTGCCAAGAGGACTTGAAAGCGGGGCAGAATTGCAGGAAACCGATTTCAGGAGGTAGACTGGAATTGCATTGCAAGCATAGGAAAAGAGGCAGAACGTCCACAATGATGCACTTGGCCAAAAAGGGCGTATGCGTTTTTTCCTGAATATATTCAGGAAAAAACGCATACGCCCTTTTTGGCCAACCAAGCAAGCTTGCAAAGGAAATCTGCACTACAATGAAGTCTCACTTCCCCCCGGTCAAAAGGGCCATCTGAAAAAAGTGTAAAATCCAGAAAGGCAGGACAGGCCATGGAGAACTGGGAGCCTTGTTATGCTGATGGGCGGGATGTAAATTGCCAACAACCACTCGGGAGAAGTGTATGGTGTTTCCTGAAACATCTAAAAAACAAAGCAACAGAGCCTAGGGCACTTCCACTTATGGTCCTATAGCTTAGGGAATTTAAAATCAAAAAGACACAGCCACCCCAAAGTTTGGAACGGCTCTGTTTACAAGAACCTCGTTTACAGTACAAGTTCAACATCGCAGAAATTGAAAAATGGATAAAGAAGTTGTGGTATTTACTTACAAAGCAATATCACTCAGCAATGAAATCTGTGTCATCAGGCCCTTAGCAGCACAATGAGTGGATTCAGGTATGATGATTCTAACTGAAATCAGTCACACAGAAAAAGAAACATCATAAGATATCAGTAATACACGGAACGTAAACTTGGCTACACAGGAACTGAATTACAGAACAGAACAGGGTCTCAAATTTAGAAAACCAACTTATGCTTGCTTAAGGGGAAAGGTGAGTTGGGGTGCTGCATAAAACCAGAGATTGAAATGAGCACAGATAAAGTTCCTTAAGCCAAATATGGAATAGACAAGAGCTACTCCTTGCTCAACGAAATGGACTCAACACCGCATATTAAACGCCTAAGAATGTACCTGACTAGTAAGTATTTTAAACCTATGGATTGCTATGTCTCCGAAACAGAATCAAGCATGTGTACAGGGGCATAAACGCAGCAGTGATAGGATTGGAGAGGTTCGGTGAGCAAATGAAGACCCTTTGAAGTCATATTGCATGGTACCCATTACACGGGTTTCAACTACCCAGGTTTTAGGTATTCTTCCTTCAGCTAAAACATGCATGTGGAACCCAAGTATGATCAACCATGTGAACGGGAGACGTGTTCAAATATGTCTCAGTTTTCCTCCCCTGGTACTCGGGTGCAACATTCCAGACGCTTTACTAACACTCTCCCCACTTGGAAAGTCAGCGCCTTTAACCTCCTGTTTGTCCCAGTTTGCAATTTCTGCGGAAGATGAACAGGAATAGCGAGAACCAATGAGAGGCTAGCTGGAGGTGTCTGGACGGGCAAATTTAACTCTCATTTCCCACCAGGAAGAGGAAATAACCAAAGGCTCAGCGTGCCGTGCCGGAACCAGATTAGGGCCTGAAGCCATCCTGCGGTGTTGCGGCCAGCTCACAAGAAAGCGAGTTGAAGAAAGGAGCTCAGGGGCACTGTAATTCACAAACCTGCAGAGTTATAAATGACAGCTATCGTCCAAAAATAGACTGAAGTAAGGCTGCCAAGAGGACTTGAAAGCGGGGCAGAATTGCAGGAAACCGATTTCAGGAGGTAGACTGGAATTGCATTGAAAGCATAGGAAAAGAGGCAGAACGTCCACAATGATGCACTTGGCCAAAAAGGGCGTATGCGTTTTTTCCTGAATATATTCAGGAAAAAACGCATACGCCCTTTTTGGCCAACCAAGCAAGCTTGCAAAGGAAATCTGCACTACAATGAAGTCTCACTTCCCCCCGGTCAAAAGGGCCATCTGAAAAAAGTGTAAAATCCAGAAAGGCAGGACAGGCCATGGAGAACTGGGAGCCTTGTTATGCTGAAGGGCGGGATGTAAATTGCCAACAACCACTCGGGAGAAGTGTATGGTGTTTCCTGAAACATCTAAAAAACAAAGCAACAGAGCCTAGGGCACTTCCACTTATGGTCCTATAGCTTAGGGAAATTAAATTCAAAAAGACACAGCCACCCCAAAGTTTGGAACGGCTCTGTTTACAAGAACCTCGTTTACAGTACAAGTTCAACATCGCAGAAAGTGAAAAATGGATAAAGAACTTGTGGTACTTACGTACAATGCAGTATCACTCAGCAATGAAATCTATGTCATCAGGCCCGTAGCAGCATAATGAGTGGATTCCGGTACGATGATTCTAACTGAAATAAGTCACACAGAAAAAGAAACATCATAAGATATCACTAATACACGGAATGTAAACTTGGCTACACAGGAACTGAATTACAGAACAGAACAGGGTCTCAAATTTAGAAAACCAACTTATGCTTGCTTAAGGGGAAAGGTGAGTTGGGGTGCTGCATAAAACCAGAGATTGAAATGAGCACAGATAAAGTTCCTTAAGCCAAATATGGAATAGACAAGAGCTACTCCTTGCTCAACGAAATGGACTCAACACCGCATATTAAATGCCTAAGAATGTACCTGACTAGTAAGTATCTTAAAACCTATGGATTGCTATGTCTCCGAAAGAGAATCAAGCATGTGTACAGGGGCATAAACGCAGCAGTGATAGGATTGGAGAGGTTCGGTGAGCAAATGAAGACCCTTTGAAGTCATATTGCATGGTACCCATTCCACGGGTTTCAACTACCCAGGTTTAAGGTATTCTTCCTTCAGCTAAAACATGCATGTGGGACCTAGAATATGATCAACCATGTGATCGGGAGACGTGTTCAAATATGTCTCAGTTTTCGTACCCTGGTACTCGGGTGCAACATTCCAGACGCTTTACTAACACTCTCCCCACTTGGAGAGTCAGTCCCTTTAACCTCCTGTTTGGCCCAGTTTGCAATTTCTGCGGAAGATGAACAGGAATAGCGAGAACCAATGAGAGACTAGCTGGAGGTGTCTGGACGGGCAAATTTAACTCTCATTTCCCACCAGGAAGAGGAATTAACCAAAGGCTCAGCGTGCCGTGCCAGAACCATATTAGGGCCTGAAGACATCCTGCGGTGTTGTGGCCAGGTCACAAGAAAGCGAGTTGAAGAAAGGAGCTCAGGGGCACTGTAATTCACAAACCTGCAGAGTTATAAATGACAGCTATCGTCCAAAAATAGACTGAAGTAAGGCTGCCAAGAGGACTTGAAAGCGGGGCAGAATTGCAGGAAACCGATTTCAGGAGGTAGACTGGAATTGCATTGAAAGCATAGGAAAAGAGGCAGAACGTCCACAATGATGCACTTGGCCAAAAAGGGCGTATGCGTTTTTTCCTGAATATATTCAGGAAAAAACGCATACGCCCTTTTTGGCCAACCAAGCAAGCTTGCAAAGGAAATCTGCACTACAATGAAGTCTCACTTCCCCCCGGTCAAAAGGGCCATCTGAAAAAAGTGTAAAATCCAGAAAGGCAGGACAGGCCATGGAGAACTGGGAGCCTTGTTATGCTGAAGGGCGGGATGTAAATTGCCAACAAACACTCGGGAGAAGTGTATGGTGTTTCCTGAAACATCTAAAAAACAAAGCAACAGAGCCTAGGGCTCTTCCACTTATGGTCCTATAGCTTAGGGAATTTAAAATCAAAAAGACACAGCCACCCCAAAGTTTCGAACGGCTCTGTTTACAAGAACCTCGTTTACAGTACAAGTTCAACATCGCAGAAATTGAAAAATGGATAAAGAAGTTGTGGTATTTACTTACAAAGCAATATCACTCAGCAATGAAATCTGTGTCATCAGGCCCTTAGCAGCACAATGAGTGGATTCAGGTATGATGATTCTAACTGAAATCAGTCACACAGAAAAAGAAACATCATAAGATATCTCTAATACACGGAATGGAAACTTGGCTACACAGGAACTGAATTACAGAACAGAACAGGGTCTCAAATTTAGAAAACCAACTTATGCTTGCTTAAGGGTAAAGGTGAGTTGGGGTGCTGCATAAAACCAGAGATTGAAATGAGCACAGATAAAGTTCCTTAAGCCAAATATGGAATAGACAAGAGCTACTCCTTGCTCAACGAAATGGACTCAACACCGCATATTAAATGCCTAAGAATGTACCTGACTAGTAATTATCTTAAAACCTATGGATTGCTATGTCTCCGAAAGAGAATCAAGCATGTGTACAGGGGCATAAACGCAGCAGTGATAGGATTGGAGAGGTTCGGTGAGCAAATGAAGACCCTTTGAAGTCATATTGCATGTTACCCATTCCACGGGTTTCAACTACCCAGGTTTAAGGTATTCTTCCTTCAGCTAAAACATGCATGTGGAACCTAGAGTATGATCAACCATGTGATCGGGAGACGTGTTCAAATATGTCTCAGTTTTCGTACCCTGGTACTCGGGTGCAACATTCCAGACGCTTTACTAACACTCTCCCCACTTGGAGAGTCAGTCCCTTTAACCTCCTGTTTGGCCCAGTTTGCAATTTCTGTGAAAGATGAACAGGAATAGCGAGAACCAATGAGAGACTAGCTGGAGGTGTCTGGATGGGCAAATTTAACTCTCATTTCCCACCAGGAAGAGGAATTAACCAAAGGCTCAGCGTGCCGTGCCGGAACCAGATTAGGGCCTGAAGACATCCTGCAGTGTTGCGGCCAGGTCACAAGAAAGCGAGTTGAAGAAAGGAGCTCAGGGGCACTGTAATTCACAAACCTGCAGAGTTATAAATGACAGCTATCGTCCAAAAATAGACTGAAGTAAGGCTGCCAAGAGGACTTGAAAGCGGGGCAGAATTGCAGGAAACCGATTTCAGGAGGTAGACTGGAATTGCATTGCAAGCATAGGAAAAGAGGCAGAACGTCCACAATGATGCACTTGGCCAAAAAGGGCGTATGCGTTTTTTCCTGAATATATTCAGGAAAAAACGCATACGCCCTTTTTGGCCAACCAAGCAAGCTTGCAAAGGAAATCTGCACTACAATGAAGTCTCACTTCCCCCCGGTCAAAAGGGCCATCTCAAAAAAGTGTAAAATCCAGAAAGTCAGGACAGGCCATGGAGAACTGAGAGCCTTGTTCTGCTGATGGGCGGGATGTAAATTGCCAACAGACACTTGGGAGAAGTGTATGGTGTTTCCTGAAACATCTAAAAAACAAAGCAACAGAGCCTAGGGCACTTCCACTTATGGTCCTATAGCTTAGGGAATTTAAAATCAAAAAGACACAGCCACCCCAAAGTTTGGAACGGCTCTGTTTACAAGAACCTCGTTTACAGTACAAGTTCAACATCGCAGAAATTGAAAAATGGATAAAGAAGTAGTGGTATTTACTTAAAAAGCAATATCACTCAGCAATGAAATCTGTGTCATCAGGCCCTTAGCAGCACAATGAGTGGATTCAGGTATGATGATTCTAACTGAAATAAGTCACACAGAAAAAGAAACATCATAAGATATCAGTAATACACGGAACGTAAACTTGGCTACACAGGAACTGAATTACAGAACAGAACAGGGTCTCAAATTTAGAAAACCAACTTATGCTTGCTTAAGGGGAAAGGTGAGTTGGGGTGCTGCATAAAACCAGAGATTGAAATGAGCACAGATAAAGTTCCTTAAGCCAAATATGGAATAGACAAGAGCTACACCTTGCTCAACGAAATGGACTCAATACCGCATATTAAACGCCTAAGAATGTACCTGACTAGTAAGTATCTTAAAACCTATGGATTGCTATGTCTCCGAAAGAGAATCAAGCATGTGTACAGGGGCATAAACGCAGCAGTGATAGGATTGGAGAGATTCGGTGAGGAAATGAAGACCCATTGAAGTCATATTGCATGGTACCCATTCCACGGGTTTCAACTACCCAGGTTTTAGGTATTCTTCCTTCAGCTAAAACATGCATGTGGAACCCAGAGTATGATCAACCGTGTGATCGGGAGACGTGTTCAAATATGTCTCAGTTTTCGTACCCTGGTACTCGGGTGCAACATTCCAGATGCTTTACTAACACTCTCCCCACTTGGAGAGTCAGTCCCTTTAACCTCCTGTTTGGCCCAGTTCGCAATTTCTGCAGAAGATGAACAGGAATAGCGAGAACCAATGAGAGACTAGCTGGAGGTGTCTGGACGGGCAAATTTAACTCTCATTTCCCACCAGGAAGAGGAATTAACCAAAGGCTCAGCGTGCCGTGCCGGAACCAGATTAGGGCCTGAAGCCATCCTGCGGTGTTGCGGCCAGCTCACAAGAAAGCGAGTTGAAGAAAGGAGCTCAGGGGCACTGTAATTCACAAACCTGCAGAGTTATAAATGACAGCTATCGTCCAAAAATAGACTGAAGTAAGGCTGCCAAGAGGACTTGAAAGCGGGGCAGAATTGCAGGAAACCGATTTCAGGAGGTAGACTGGAATTGCATTGAAAGCATAGGAAAAGAGGCAGAACGTCCACAATGATGCACTTGGCCAAAAAGGGCGTATGCGTTTTTTCCTGAATATATTCAGGAAAAAACGCATACGCCCTTTTTGGCCAACCAAGCAAGCTTGCAAAGGAAATCTGCACTACAATGAAGTCTCACTTCCCCCCGGTCAAAAGGGCCATCTGAAAAAAGTGTAAAATCCAGAAAGGCAGGACAGGCCATGGAGAACTGGGAGCCTTGTTATGCTGAAGGGCGGGATGTAAATTGCCAACAACCACTCGGGAGAAGTGTATGGTGTTTCCTGAAACATCTAAAAAACAAAGCAACAGAGCCTAGGGCACTTCCACTTATGGTCCTATAGCTTAGGGAATTTAAAATCAAAAAGACACAGCCACCCCAAAGTTTCGAACGGCTCTGTTTACAAGAACCTCGTTTACAGTACAAGTTCAACATCGCAGAAAGTGAAAAATGGATAAAAAAGTTGTGGTATTTACTTACAAAGCAATATCACTCAGCAATGAAATCTGTGTCATCAGGACCTTAGCAGCACAATGAGTGGATTCAGGTATGATGATTCTAACTGAAATAAGTCACACAGAAAAAGAAACATCATAAGATATCAGTAATACACGGAATGGAAACTTGGCTACACAGGAACTGAATTACAGAACAGAACAGGGTCTCAAATTTAGAAAACCAACTTATGCTTGCTTAAGGGTAAAGGTGAGTTGGGGTGCTGCATAAAACCAGAGATTGAAATGAGCACAGATAAAGTTCCTTAAGCCAAATATGGAATAGACAAGAGCTACTCCTTGCTCAACGAAATGGACTCAACACCGCATATTAAATGCCTAAGAATGTACCTGACTAGTAAGTATCTTAAAACCTATGGATTGCTATGTCTCCGAAAGAGAATCAAGCATGTGTACAGGGGCATAAACGCAGCAGTGATAGGAATTGAGAGGTTCGTGAGCAAATGAAGACCCTTTGAAGTCATATTGCATGGTACCCATTACACGGGTCTCAACTCTCCAGGTTTAAGGTATTCTTCCTTCAGCTAAAACATGCATGTGGAACCCAGAGTATGATCAACCGTGTGAACGGGAGACGTGTTCAAATATGTCTCAGTTTTCCTCCCCTGGTACTTGGGTGCAACATTCCAGACGCTTTACTAACACTCTCCCCACTTGGAAAGTCAGCACCTTTAACCTCCTGTTTGGCTCAGTTCGCAATTTCTGCAGAAGATGAACAGGAATAGCGAGAACCAATGAGAGACTAGCTGGAGGTGTCTGGACGGGCAAATTTAACTCTCATTTCCCACCAGGAAGAGGAATTAACCAAAGGCTCAGCGTGCCGTGCCGGAACCAGATTAGGGCCTGAAGCCATCCTGCGGTGTTGCGGCCAGGTCACAAGAAAGCGAGTTGAAGAAAGGAGCTCAGGGGCACTGTAATTCACAAACCTGCAGAGTTATAAATGACAGCTATCGTCCAAAAATAGACTGAAGTAAGGCTGCCAAGAGGACTTGAAAGCGGGGCAGAATTGCAGGAAACCGATTTCAGGAGGTAGACTGGAATTGCATTGAAAGCATAGGAAAAGAGGCAGAACGTCCACAATGATGCACTTGGCCAAAAAGGGCGTATGCGTTTTTTCCTGAATATATTCAGGAAAAAACGCATACGCCCTTTTTGGCCAACCAAGCAAGCTTGCAAAGGAAATCTGCACTACAATGAAGTCTCACTTCCCCCCGGTCAAAAGGGCCATCTGAAAAAAGTGTAAAATCCAGAAAGGCAAGACAGGCCATGGAGAACTGGGAGCCTTGTTATGCTGAAGGGCGGGATGTAAATTGCCAACAAACACTCGGGAGAAGTGTATGGTGTTTCCTGAAACATCTAAAAAACAAAGCAACAGAGCCTAGGGCACTTCCACTTATGGTCCTATAGCTTAGGGAATTTAAAATCAAAAAGACACAGCCACCCCAAAGTTTCGAACGGCTCTGTTTACAAGAACCTCGTTTACAGTAGAAGTTCAACATCGCAGAAAGTGAAAAATGGATAAAGAACTTGTGGTACTTACGTACAATGCAGTATCACTCAGCAATGAAATCTATGTCATCAGGCCCTTAGCAGCATAATGAGTGGATTCAGGTACGATGATTCTAACTGAAATAAGTCACACAGAAAAAGAAACATCATAAGATATCACTAATACACGGAATGTAAACTTGGCTACACAGGAACTGAATTACAGAACAGAACAGGGTCTCAAATTTAGAAAACCAACTTATGCTTGCTTAAGGGGAAAGGTGAGTTGGGGTGCTGCATAAAACCAGAGATTGAAATGAGCACAGATAAAGTTCCTTAAGCCAAATATGGAATAGACAAGAGCTACTCCTTGCTCAACGAAATGGACTCAACACCGCATATTAAACGCCTAAGAATGTACCTGACTAGTAAGTATCTTAAAACCTATGGATTGCTATGTCTCCGAAACAGAATCAAGCATGTGTACAGGGGCATAAACGCAGCAGTGATAGGATTGGAGAGGTTCGGTGAGCAAATGAAGACCCTTTGAAGTCATATTGCATGGTACCCATTCCACGGGTTTCAACTACCCAGGTTTTAGGTATTCTTCCTTCAGCTTAAACATGCATGTGGAACCCAAGTATGATCAACCATGTGAACGGGAGACGTGTTCAAATATGTCTCAGTTTTCGTACCCTGGTACTCGGGTGCAACATTCCAGACGCTTTACTAACACTCTCCCCACTTGGAAAGTCAGCGCCTTTAACATCCTGTTTGTCCCAGTTTGCAATTTCTGCGGAAGATGAACAGGAATAGCGAGAAACAATGAGAGGCTAGCTGGAGGTGTCTGGACGGGCAAATTTAACTCTCATTTCCCACCAGGAAGAGGAATTAACCAAAGGCTCAGCGTGCCGTGCCAGAACCAGATTAGGGCCTGAAGCCATCCTGCGGTGTTGCGGCCAGGTCACAAGAAAGCGAGTTGAAGAAAGGAGCTCAGGGGCACTGTAATTCACAAACCTGCAGAGTTATAAATGACAGCTATCGTCCAAAAATAGACTGAAGTAAGGCTGCCAAGAGGACTTGAAAGCGGGGCAGAATTGCAGGAAACCGATTTCAGGAGGTAGACTGGAATTGCATTGCAAGCATAGGAAAAGAGGCAGAACGTCCACAATGATGCACTTGGCCAAAAAGGGCGTATGCGTTTTTTCCTGAATATATTCAGGAAAAAAACGCATACGCCCTTTTTGGCCAACCAAGCAAGCTTGCAAAGGAAATCTGCACTACAATGAAGTCTCACTTCCCCCCGGTCAAAAGGGCCATCTGAAAAAAGTGTAAAATCCAGAAAGGCAGGACAGGCCATGGAGAACTGGGAGCCTTGTTATGCTGATGGGCGGGATGTAAATTGCCAACAACCACTCGGGAGAAGTGTATGGTGTTTCCTGAAACATCTAAAAAACAAAGCAACAGAGCCTAGGGCTCTTCCACTTATGGTCCTATAGCTTAGGGAATTTAAAATCAAAAAGACACAGCCACCCCAAAGTTTGGAACGGCTCTGTTTACAAGAACCTCGTTTACAGTACAAGTTCAAAATCGCAGAAATTGAAAAATGGATAAAGAAGTTGTGGTATTTACTTACAAAGCAATATCACTCAGCAATGAAATCTGTGTCATCAGGCCCTTAGCAGCACAATGAGTGGATTCAGGTATGATGATTCTAACTGAAATCAGTCACACAGAAAAAGAAACATCATAAGATATCAGTAATACACGGAACGTAAACTTGGCTACACAGGAACTGAATTACAGAACAGAACAGGGTCTCAAATTTAGAAAACCAACTTATGCTTGCTTAAGGGGAAAGGTGAGTTGGGGTGCTGCATAAAACCAGAGATTGAAATGAGCACAGATAAAGTTCCTTAAGCCAAATATGGAATAGACAAGAGCTACTCCTTGCTCAACGAAATGGACTCAACACCGCATATTAAATGCCTAAGAATGTACCTGACTAGTAAGTATTTTAAACCTATGGATTGCTATGTCTCCGAAACAGAATCAAGCATGTGTACAGGGGCATAAACGCAGCAGTGATAGGATTGGAGAGGTTCGGTGAGCAAATGAAGACCCTTTGAAGTCATATTGCATGGTACCCATTCCATGGGTTTCAACTACCCTGGTTTTAGGTATTCTTCCTTCAGCTAAAACATGCATGTGGAACCCAAGTATGATCAACCATGTGAACGGGAGACGTGTTCAAATATGTCTCAGTTTTCCTCCCCTGGTACTCGGGTGCAACATTCCAGACGCTTTACTAACACTCTCCCCACTTGGAAAGTCAGCGCCTTTAACCTCCTGTTTGTCCCAGTTTGCAATTTTTGCGGAAGATGAACAGGAATAGCGAGAACCAATGAGAGGCTAGCTGGAGGTGTCTGGACGGGCAAATTTAACTCTCATTTCCCACCAGGAAGAGGAAATAACCAAAGGCTCAGCGTGCCGTGCCGGAACCAGATTAGGGCCTGAAGCCATCCTGCGGTGTTGCGGCCAGCTCAAAAGAAAGCGAGTTGAAGAAAGGAGCTCAGGGGCACTGTAATTCACAAACCTGCAGAGTTATAAATGACAGCTATCGTCCAAAAATAGACTGAAGTAAGGCTGCCAAGAGGACTTGAAAGCGGGGCAGAATTGCAGGAAACCGATTTCAGGAGGTAGACTGGAATTGCATTGAAAGCATAGGAAAAGAGGCAGAACGTCCACAATGATGCACTTGGCGAAAAAGGGCGTATGCGTTTTTTCCTGAATATATTCAGGAAAAAACGCATACGCCCTTTTTGGCCAACCAAGCAAGCTTGCAAAGGAAATCTGCACTACAATGAAGTCTCACTTCCCCCCGGTCAAAAGGGCCATCTGAAAAAAGTGTAAAATCCAGAAAGGCAGGACAGGCCATGGAGAACTGGGAGCCTTGTTATGCTGAAGGGCGGGATGTAAATTGCCAACAAACACTCGGGAGAAGTGTATGGTGTTTCCTGAAACATCTAAAAAACAAAGCAACAGAGCCTAGGGCACTTCCACTTATGGTCCTATAGCTTAGGGAATTTAAAATCAAAAAGACACAGCCACCCCAAAGTTTCGAATGGCTCTGTTTACAAGAACCTCGTTTACAGTAGAAGTTCAACATCGCAGAAAGTGAAAAATGGATAAAGAACTTGTGGTACTTACGTACAATGCAGTATCACTCAGCAATGAAATCTATGTCATCAGGTCCGTAGCAGCATAATGAGTGGATTCAGGTATGATGATTCTAACTGAAATAAGTCACACAGAAAAAGAAACATCATAAGATATCAGTAATACACGGAATGTAAACTTGGCTACACAGGAACTGCATTCCAAAACAGAACAGGGTCTCAAATTTAGAAAAACAACTTATGCTTGCTTAAGGGGAAAGGTGAGTTGGCGTGCTGCATAAAACCAGAGATTGAAATGAGCACAGATAAAGTTCCTTAAGCCAAATATGGAATAGACAACAGCTACTCCTTGCTCAACGAAATGGACTCAACACCCCATATTAAACGCCTAAGAATGTACCTGACTACTAAGTATCTTAAAACCTATGGATTCCTATGTCTCCAAAAGAGAATCAAGCGTGTGTACAGGGGCATAAACGCAGCAGTGATAGGATTGGAGAGGTTCGGTGAGCAAATGAAGACCCTTTGAAGTCATATTGCATGGTACCCATTACACGGGTCTCAACTCTCCAGGTGTTAGGTATTCTTCCTTCAGCTAAAACATGCATGTGGAACCCAGAGTATGATCAACCATGTGAACGGGAGACGTGTTCAAATATGTCTCAGTTTTCCTCCCCTGGTACTCGGGTGCAACATTCCAGACGCTTTACTAACTCTCTCCCGACTTGGAGAGTCAGTGCCTTTAAACTCCTGTTTGGCCCAGTTTGCAATTTCTGCGGAAGATGAACAGGAATAGCGAGAACCAATGAGAGGCTAGCTGGAGGTGTCTGAACGGGCAAATTTAACTCTCATTTCCCACCAGGAAGAGGAATTAACCAAAGGCTCAGCGTGCCGTGCCGGAACCAGATTAGGGCCTGAAGCCATCCTGCGGTGTTGCGGCCAGGTCACAAGAAAGCAAGTTGAAGAAAGGAGCTCAGGGGCACTGTAATTCACAAACCTGCAGAGTTATAAATGACAGCTATCTTCCAAAAATAGACTGAAGTAAGGCTGCCAAGAGGACTTGAAAGCGGGGCAGAATTGCAGGAAACCGATTTCAGGAGGTAGACTGGAATTGCATTGAAAGCATAGGAAAAGAGGCAGAACGTCCACAATGATGCACTTGGCCAAAAAGGGCGTATGCGTTTTTTCCTGAATATATTCAGGAAAAAACGCATACGCACTTTTTGGCCAACCAAGCAAGCTTGCAAAGGAAATCTGCACTACAATGAAGTCTCACTTCCCCCCGGTCAAAAGGGCCATCTGAAAAAAGTTTAAAATCCAGAAAGGCAGGACAGGCCATTGAGAACTGGGAGCCTTGTTATGCTGATGGGCGGGATGTAAATTGCCAACAGACACTTGGGAGAAGTGTATGGTGTTTCCTGAAACATCTAAAAAACAAAGCAACAGAGCCTAGGGCACTTCCACTTATGGTCCTATAGCTTAGGGAAATTAAAATCAAAAAGACACAGCCACCCCAAAGTTTGGGACGCCTCTGTTTACAAGAACCTCGTTTACAATACAAGTTCAACATCGCAGAAAGTGAAAAATGGATAAAGAAGTTGTGGTATTCACTTACAAAGCAATATCACTCAGCAATGAAATCTATGTCATCAGGCCCTTAGCAGCACAATGAGTGGATTCAGGTATGATGATTCTAACTGAAATAAGTCACACAGAAAAAGAAACATCATAAGATATCACTAATACACGGAATGTAAACTTGGCTACACAGGAACTGAATTACAGAACAGAACAGGGTCTCAAATTTAGAAAACCAACTTATGCTTGCTTAAGGGTAAAGGTGAGTTGGGGTGCTGCATAAAACCAGAGATTGAAATGAGCACAGATAAAGTTCCTTAAGCCAAATATGGAATAGACAAGAGCTACTCCTTGCTCAACGAAATGGACTCAACACCGCATATTAAACGCCTAAGAATGTACCTGACTAGTAAGTATCTTAAAACCTATGGATTGCTATGTCTCTGAAAGAGAATCAAGCGTGTGTACAGGGGCATAAACGCAGCAGTGATAGGATTGGAGAGGTTCGGTGAGCAAATGAAGACCCTTTGAAGACATATTGCATGGTACCCATTACACGGGTCTCAACTCTCCAGGTGTTAGGTATTCTTCCTTCAGCTAAAACATGCATGTGGAACCCAGAGTATGATCAACCATGTGAACGGGAGACGTGTTCAAATATGTCTCAGTTTTCCTCCCCTGGTACTCGGGTGCAACATTCCAGACGCTTTACTAACTCTCTCCCGACTTGGAGAGTCAGTGCCTTTAAACTCCTGTTTGGCCCAGTTTGCAATTTCTGCGGAAGATGAACAGGAATAGCGAGAACCAATGAGAGGCTAGCTGGAGGTGTCTGAACGAGCAAATTTAACTCTCATTTCCCACCAGGAAGAGGAATTAACCAAAGGCTCAGCGTGCCGGGCCGGAACCAGATTAGGGCCTGAAGCCATCCTGCGGTGTTGCGGCCAGGTCACAAGAAAGCAAGTTGAAGAAAGGAGCTCAGGGGCACTGTAATTCACAAACCTGCAGAGTTATAAATGACAGCTATCTTCCAAAAATAGACTGAAGTAAGGCTGCCAAGAGGACTTGAAAGCGGGGCAGAATTGCAGGAAACCGATTTCAGGAGGTAGACTGGAATTGCATTGAAAGCATAGGAAAAGAGGCAGAACGTCCACAATGATGCACTTGGCCAAAAAGGGCGTATGCGTTTTTTCCTGAATATATTCAGGAAAAAACGCATACGCACTTTTTGGCCAACCAAGCAAGCTTGCAAAGGAAATCTGCACTACAATGAAGTCTCACTTCCCCCCGGTCAAAAGGGCCATCTGAAAAAAGTTTAAAATCCAGAAAGGCAGGACAGGCCATTGAGAACTGGGAGCCTTGTTATGCTGATGGGCGGGATGTAAATTGCCAACAGACACTTGGGAGAAGTGTATGGTGTTTCCTGAAACATCTAAAAAACAAAGCAACAGAGCCTAGGGCACTTCCACTTATGGTCCTATAGCTTAGGGAAATTAAAATCAAAAAGACACAGCCACCCCAAAGTTTGGGACGCCTCTGTTTACAAGAACCTCGTTTACAATACAAGTTCAACATCGCAGAAAGTGAAAAATGGATAAAGAAGTTGTGGTATTCACTTACAAAGCAATATCACTCAGCAATGAAATCTATGTCATCAGGCCCTTAGCAGCACAATGAGTGGATTCAGGTATGATGATTCTAACTGAAATAAGTCACACAGAAAAAGAAACATCATAAGATATCACTAATACACGGAATGTAAACTTGGCTACACAGGAACTGAATTACAGAACAGAACAGGGTCTCAAATTTAGAAAACCAACTTATGCTTGCTTAAGGGTAAAGGTGAGTTGGGGTGCTGCATAAAACCAGAGATTGAAATGAGCACAGATAAAGTTCCTTAAGCCAAATATGGAATAGACAAGAGCTACTCCTTGCTCAACGAAATGGACTCAACACCGCATATTAAACGCCTAAGAATGTACCTGACTAGTAAGTATCTTAAAACCTATGGATTGCTATGTCTCTGAAAGAGAATCAAGCATGTGTACAGGGGCATAAACGCAGCAGTGATAGGATTGGAGAGGTTCGGTGAGCAAATGAAGACCCATTGAAGTCATATTGCATGGTACCCATTCCACGGGTTTCAACTACCCAGGTTTTAGGTATTCTTCCTTCAGCTAAAACATGCATGTGGAACCCAGAGTATGATCAACCATGTGATCGGGAGACGTGTTCAAATATGTCTCAGTTTTCGTACCCTGGTACTCGGGTGCAACATTCCAGACGCTTTACTAACACTCTCCCCACTTGGAGAGTCAGTCCCTTTAACCTCCTGTTTGGCTCAGTTCGCAATTTCTGCAGAAGATGAACAGGAATAGCGAGAACCAATGAGAGACTAGCTGGAGGTGTCTGGACGGGCAAATTTAACTCTCATTTCCCACCAGGAAGAGGAATTAACCAAAGGCACAGCGTGCCGTGCCGGAACCAGATTAGGGCCTGAAGCCATCCTGCGGTGTTGCGGCCAGCTCACAAGAAAGCGAGTTGAAGAAAGGAGCTCAGGGGCACTGTAATTCACAAACCTGCAGAGTTATAAATGACAGCTATCGTCCAAAAATAGACTGAAGTAAGGCTGCCAAGAGGACTTGAAAGCGGGGCAGAATTGCAGGAAACCGATTTCAGGAGGTAGACTGGAATTGCATTGAAAGCATAGGAAAAGAGGCAGAACGTCCACAATGATGCACTTGGCCAAAAAGGGCGTATGCGTTTTTTCCTGAATATATTCAGGAAAAAACGCATACGCCCTTTTTGGCCAACCAAGCAAGCTTGCAAAGGAAATCTGCACTACAATGAAGTCTCACTTCCCCCCGGTCAAAAGGGCCATCTGAAAAAAGTGTAAAATCCAGAAAGGCAGGACAGGCCATGGAGAACTGGGAGCCTTGTTATGCTGAAGGGCGGGATGTAAATTGCCAACAACCACTCGGGAGAAGTGTATGGTGTTTCCTGAAACATCTAAAAAACAAAGCAACAGAGCCTAGGGCACTTCCACTTATGGTCCTATAGCTTAGGGAAATTAAATTCAAAAAGACACAGCCACCCCAAAGTTTGGGATGCCTCCGTTTACAAGAACCTCGTTTACCGTACAAGTTCAATATCACAGAAAGTGAAAAATGGATAAAGAAGTTGTGGTATTTACTTACAAAGCAATATCACTCAGCAATGAAATCTGTGTCATCAGGCCCTTAGCAGCACAATGAGTGGATTCAGGTATGATGATTCTAACTGAAATAAGTCACACAGAAAAAAACATTATAAGATATCAGTAATACACGGAATGGAAACTTGGCTACACAGGAACTGAATTACAGAACAGAACAGGTTCTCAAATTTAGAAAACCAACTTATGCTTGCTTAAGGGTAAAGGTGAGTTGGGGTGCTGCCTAAAACCAGAGATTGAAATGAGCACAGATAAAGTTCCTTAAGCCAAATATGGAATAGACAAGAGCTACTCCTTGCTCAACGAAATGGACTCAACACCGCATATTAAACGCCTAAGAATGTACCTGACTAGTAAGTATCTTAAAACCTGTGGATTGCTATGTCTCCGAAAGAGAATCAAGCATGTGTACAGGGGCATAAACGCAGCAGTGATAGGATTGGAGAGGTTCGGTGAGCAAATGAAGACCCTTTGAAGTCATATTGTATGGTACCCATTAAACGAGTTTCAACTACCCAGGTTTAAGGTATTCTTCCTTCAGCTAAAACATTCATGTGGAACCCAGAGTATGATCAACCATGTGAACGGGAGACGTGTTCAAATATGTCTCAGTTTTCCTCCCGTGGTACTCAGGTGCAACATTCCAGACGCATTACTAACACTCTCCCCACTTGGAGAGTCAGTCCCTTTTACCTCCTGTTTGGCCCAGTTTGCAATTTCTGCGGAAGATGAACAGGAATAGCGAGAAACAATGAGAGGCTAGCTGGAGGTGTCTGGACGGGCAAATTTAACTGTCATTTCCCACCAGGAAGAGGAATTAACCAAAGGCTCAGCGTGCCGTGCTGGAACCAGATTAGGGCCTGAAGCCATCCTGCGGTGTTGCGGCCAGCTCACAAGAAAGCGAGTTGAAGAAAGGAGCTCAGGGGCACTGTAATTCACAAACCTGCAGAGTTATAAATGACAGCTATCGTCCAAAAATAGACTGAAGTAAGGCTGCCAAGAGGACTTGAAAGCGGGGCAGAATTGCAGGAAACCGATTTCAGGAGGTAGACTGGAATTGCATTGAAAGCATAGGAAAAGAGGCAGAACGTCCACAATGATGCACTTGGCCAAAAAGGGCGTATGCGTTTTTTCCTGAATATATTCAGGAAAAAACGCATACGCCCTTTTTGGCCAACCAAGCAAGCTTGCAAAGGAAATCTGCAGTACAATGAAGTCTCACTTCCCCCCGGTCAAAAGGGCCATCTGAAAAAAGTGTAAAATCCAGAAAGGCAGGACAGGCCATGGAGAACTGGGAACCTTGTTATGCTGATGGGCGGGATGTAAATTGCCAACAACCACTCGGGAGAAGTGTATGGTGTTTCCTGAAACAACTAAAAAACAAAGCAACAGAACCTAGGGCACTTCCACTTATGGTCCTATAGCTTAGGGAAATTAAAATCAAAAAGACACAGCCACCCCAAAGTTTGGAACGGCTCTGTTTACAAGAACCTCGTTTACAGTACAAGTTCAACATCGCAGAAAGTGAAAAATGGATAAAGAAGTTGTGGTATTTACTTACAAAGCAATATCACTCAGCAATGAAATCTGTGTCATCAGGCCCTTAGCAGCACAATGAGTGGATTCAGGTATGATGATTCTAACTGAAATAAGTCACACAGAAAAAGAAACATCATAAGATATCAGTAATACACGGAATGTAAACTTGGCTACACAGGAACTGAATTACAGAACAGAACAGGGTCTCAAATTTAGAAAACCAACTTATTCTTGCTTAAGGGTAAAGGTGAGTTGGGGTGCTGCATAAAACCAGAGATTGAAATGAGCACAGATAAAGTTCCTTAAGCCAAATATGGAATAGACAAGAGCTACTCCTTGCTCAACGAAATGGACTCAACACCGCATATTAAACGCCTAAGAAGGTACCTGTCTAGTAAGTATCTTAAAACCTATGGATTGCTATGTCTCCGAAAGAGAATCAAGCATGTGTACAGGGGCATAAACGCAGCAGTGATAGGATTGGAGAGGTTCGTGAGCAAATGAAGACCCTTTGAAGTCATATTGCATGGTACCCATTACACGGGTCTCAACTCTCCAGGTTTAAGGTATTCTTCCTTCAGCTAAAACATGCATGTGGAACCCAGAGTATGATCAACCGTGTGAACGGGAGACGTGTTCAAATATGTCTCAGTTTTCCTCCCCTGGTACTCGGGTGCAACATTCCAGACGCTTTACTAACACTCTCCCGACTTGGAGAGTCAGTCCCTTTAACCTCCTGTTTGGCCCAGTTTGCAATTTCTGCGGAAGGTGAACAGGAATAGCGAGAACCAATGAGAGACTAGCTGGAGGTGTCTGGACGGGCAAATTTAACTCTCATTTCCCACCAGGAAGAGGAATTAACCAAAGGCTCAGCGTGCCGTGCCGGAACCAGATTAGGGCCTGAAGCCATCCTGCGGTGTTGCGGCCAGCTCACAAGAAAGCGAGTTGTAGAAAGGAGCTCAGGGGCACTGTAATTCACAAACCTGCAGAGTTATAAATGACAGCTATCGTCCAAAAATAGACTGAAGTAAGGCTGCCAAGAGGACTTGAAAGTGGGGCAGAATTGCAGGAAACCGATTTCAGGAGGTAGACTGGAATTGCATTGAAAGCATAGGAAAAGAGGCAGAACGTCCACAATGATGCACTTGGCCAAAAAGGGCGTATGCGTTTTTTCCTGAATATATTCAGGAAAAAACGCATACGCCCTTTTTGGCCAACCAAGCAAGCTTGCAAAGGAAATCTGCACTACAATGAAGTCTCACTTCCCCCCGGTCAAAAGGGCCATCTGAAAAAAGTGTAAAATCCAGAAAGGCAGGACAGGCCATGGAGAACTGGGAGCCTTGTTAGGCTGATGGGCGGGATGTAAATTGCCAACAACCACTCGGGAGAAGTGTATGGTGTTTCCTGAAACATCTAAAAAACAAAGCAACAGAGCCTAGGGCACTTCCACTTATGGTCCTATAGCTTAGGGAAATTAAAATCAAAAAGACACAGCCACCCCAAAGTTTGGAACGGCTCTGTTTACAAGAACCTCGTTTACAGTACAAGTTCAACATCACAGAAAGTGAAAAATGGATAAAGAACTTGTGGTACTTACGTACAATGCAGTATCACTCAGCAATGAAATCTATGTCATCAGGCCCGTAGCAGCATAATGAGTGGATTCAGGTACAATGATTCTAACTGAAATAATCACACAGAAAAAGAAACATCATAAGATATCACTAATACACGGAATGTAAACTTGGCTACACAGGAACTGAATTACAGAACAGAACAGGGTCTCAAATTTAGAAAACCAACTTATGCTTGCTTAAGGGTAAAGGTGAGTTGGGGTGCTGCATAAAACCAGAGATTGAAATGAGCACAGATAAAATTCCTTAAGCCAAATATGGAATAGACAAGAGCTACTCCTTGCTCAACGAAATGGACTCAACACCGCATATTAAACGCCTAAGAAGGTACCTGTCTAGTAAGTATCTTAAAACCTATGGATTGCTATGTCTCCGAAAGAGAATCAAGCATGTGTACAGGGGCATAAACGCAGCAGTGATAGGATTGGAAAGGTTCGTGAGCAAATGAAGACCCTTTGAAGTCATATTGCATGGTACCCATTACACGGGTCTCAACTCTCCAGGTTTAAGGTATTCTTCCTTCAGCTAAAACATGCATGTGGAACCCAGAGTATGATCAACCGTGTGAACGGGAGACGTGTTCAAATATGTCTCAGTTTTCCTCCCCTGGTACTCGGGTGCAACATTCCAGACGCTTTACTAACACTCTCCCGACTTGGAGAGTCAGTCCCTTTAACCTCCTGTTTGGCCCAGTTTGCAATTTCTGCGGAAGGTGAACAGGAATAGCGAGAACCAATGAGAGACTAGCTGGAGGTGTCTGGACGGGCAAATTTAACTCTCATTTCCCACCAGGAAGAGGAATTAACCAAAGGCTCAGCGTGCTGTGTCGGAACCAGATTAGGGCCTGAAGACATCCTGCGGTGTTGCGGCCAGCTCACAAGAAAGCGAGTTGTAGAAAGGAGCTCAGGGGCACTGTAATTCACAAACCTGCAGAGTTATAAATGACAGCTATCGTCCAAAAATAGACTGAAGTAAGGCTGCCAAGAGGACTTGAAAGTGGGGCAGAATTGCAGGAAACCGATTTCAGGAGGTAGACTGGAATTGCATTGAAAGCATAGGAAAAGAGGCAGAACGTCCACAATGATGCACTTGGCCAAAAAGGGCGTATGCGTTTTTTCCTGAATATATTCAGGAAAAAACGCATACGCCGTTTTTGGCCAACCAAGCAAGCTTGCAAAAGAA
This sequence comes from Delphinus delphis, assembly GCF_949987515.2. Lineage (NCBI taxonomy): Eukaryota > Metazoa > Chordata > Mammalia > Artiodactyla > Delphinidae > Delphinus > Delphinus delphis. Next base: position 206,510 of record NW_027192897.1, on the reverse strand, counting down.
ATCTGCACTACAATGAAGTCTCACTTCCCCCCGGTCAAAAGGGCCATCTGAAAAAAGTGTAAAATCCAGAAAGGCAGGACAGGCCATGGAGAACTGGGAGCCTTGTTAGGCTGATGGGCGGGATGTAAATTGCCAACAACCACTCGGGAGAAGTGTATGGTGTTTCCTGAAACATCTAAAAAACAAAGCAACAGAGCCTAGGGCACTTCCACTTATGGTCCTATAGCTTAGGGAATTTAAAATCAAAAAGACACAGCCACCCCAAAGTTTGGAACGGCTCTGTTTACAAGAACCTCGTTTACAGTACAAGTTCAACATCGCAGAAAGTGAAAAATGGATAAAGAACTTGTGGTACTTACGTACAATGCAGTATCACTCAGCAATGAAATCTATGTCATCAGGCCCGTAGCAGCATAATGAGTGGATTCAGGTACGATGATTCTAACTGAAATAAGTCACACAGAAAAATTAACATCATAAGATATCACTAATACACGGAATGTAAACTTGGCTACACAGGAACTGAATTACAGAACAGAACAGGGTCTCAAATTTAGAAAACCAACTTATGCTTGCTTAAGGGTAAAGGTGAGTTGGGGTGCTGCATAAAACCAGAGATTGAAATGAGCACAGATAAAGTTCCTTAAGCCAAATATGGAATAGACAAGAGCTACTCCTTGCTCAACGAAATGGACTCAACACCGCATATTAAACGCCTAAGAATGTACCTGACTAGTAAGTATCTTAAAACCTATGGATTGCTATGTCTCCGAAAGAGAATCAAGCATGTGTACAGGGGCATAAACGCAGCAGTGATAGGATTGGAGAGGTTCGGTGAGCAAATGAAGACCCTTTGAAGTCATATTGCATGGTACCCATTCCACGGGTTTCAACTACCCAGGTTTAAGGTATTCTTCCTTCAGCTAAAACATGCATGTGGGACCTAGAGTATGATCAACCATGTGATCGGGAGACGTGATCAAATATGTCTCAGTTTTCGTACCCTGGTACTCGGGTGCAACATTCCAGACGCTTTACTAACACTCTCCCCACTTGGAGAGTCAGTCCCTTTAACCTCCTGTTTGGCCCAGTTTGCAATTTCTGTGGAAGATGAACAGGAATAGCGAGAACCAATGAGAGACTAGCTGGAGGTGTCTGGATGGGCAAATTTAACTCTCATTTCCCACCAGGAAGAGGAATTAACCAAAGGCTCAGCATGCCGTGCCAGAACCAGATTAGGGCCTGAAGACATCCTGCGGTGTTGCGGCCAGGTCACAAGAAAGCGAGTTGAAGAAAGGAGCTCAGGGGCACTGTAATTCACAAACCTGCAGAGTTATAAATGACAGCTATCGTCCAAAAATAGACTGAAGTAATGCTGCCAAGAGGACTTGAAAGCGGGGCAGAATTGCAGGAAACCGATTTCAGGAGGTAGAGTGGAATTGCATTGAAAGCATAGGAAAAGAGGCAGAACGTCCACAATGATGCACTTGGCCAAAAAGGGCGTATGCGTTTTTTCCTGAATATATTCAGGAAAAAACGCATACGCCCTTTTTGGCCAACCAAGCAAGCTTGCAAAGGAAATCTGCACTACAATGAAGTCTCACTTCCCCCCGGTCAAAAGGGCCATCTGAAAAAAGTGTAAAATCCAGAAAGGCAGGACAGGCCACGGAGAACTGGGAGCCTTGTTATGCTGAAGGGCGGGATGTAAATTGCCAACAAACACTCCGGAGAAGTGTATGGTGTTTCCTGAAACATCTAAAAAACAAAGCAACAGAGCCTAGGGCACTTCCACTTATGGTCCTATAGCTTAGGGAATTTAAAATCAAAAAGACACAGCCACCCCAAAGTTTCGAACGGCTCTGTTTACAAGAACCTCGTTTACAGTACAAGTTCAACATCGCAGAAAGTGAAAAATGGATAAAAAAGTTGTGGTATTTACTTACAAAGCAATATCACTCAGCAATGAAATCTGTGTCATCAGGACCTTAGCAGCACAATGAGTGGATTCAGGTATGATGATTCTAACTGAAATAAGTCACACAGAAAAAGAAACATCATAAGATATCAGTAATACACGGAATGGAAACTTGGCTACACAGGAACTGAATTACAGAACAGAACAGGGTCTCAAATTTAGAAAACCAACTTATGCTTGCTTAAGGGGAAAGGTGAGTTGGGGTGCTGCATAAAACCAGAGATTGAAATGAGCACAGATAAAGTTCCTTAAGCCAAATATGGAATAGACAAGAGCTACTCCTTGCTCAACGAAATGGACTCAACACCGCATATTAAACGCCTAAGAATGTACCTGACTAGTAAGTATCTTAAAACCTATGGATTGCTATGTCTCTGAAACAGAATCAAGCATGTGTACAGGGGCATAAACGCAGCAGTGATAGGATTGGAGAGGTTCGGTGAGCAAATGAAGACCCTTTGAAGTCATATTGCATGGTACCCATTACACGGGTCTCAACTCTCCAGGTTTAAGGTATTCTTCCTTCAGCTAAAACATGCATGTGGAACCCAGAGTATGATCAACCGTGTGAACGGGAGACGTGTTCAAATATGTCTCAGTTTTCCTCCCCTGGTACTTGGGTGCAACATTCCAGACGCTTTACTAACACTCTCCCGACTTGGAGAGTCAGTCCCTTTAACCTCCTGTTTGGCCTAGTTTGCAATTTCTGCGGAAGATGAACAGGAACAGCGAGAACCAATGAGAGACTAGCTGGAGGTGTCTGGACGGGCAAATTTAACTGTCATTTCCCACCAGGAAGAGGAATTAACCAAAGGCTCAGCGTGCCGTGCCGGAACCAGATTAGGGCCTGAAGCCATCCTGCGGTGTTGCGGCCAGCTCACAAGAAAGCGAGTTGTAGAAAGGAGCTCAGGGGCACTGTAATTCACAAACCTGCAGAGTTATAAATGACAGCTATCGTCCAAAAATATACTGAAGTAAGGCTGCCAAGAGGACTTGAAAGCGGGGCAGAATTGCAGGAAACCGATTTCAGGAGGTAGACTGAAATTGCATTGAAAGCATAGGAAAAGAGGCAGAACGTCCACAATGATGCACTTGGCCAAAAAGGGCGTATGCGTTTTTTCCTGAATATATTCAGGAAAAAACGCATACGCCCTTTTTGGCCAACCAAGCAAGCTTGCAAAGGAAATCTGCACTACAATGAAGTCTCACTTCCCCCCGGTCAAAAGGGCCATCTGAAAAAAGTGTAAAATCCAGAAAGGCAGGACAGGCCATTGAGAATTGGGAGCCTTCTTATGCTGATGGGCGGGATGTAAATTGCCAACAGACACTCGGGAGAAGTGTATGGTGTTTCCTGAAACATCTAAAAAACAAAGCAACAGAGCCTAGGGCACTTCCACTTATGGTCCTATAGCTTAGGGAAATTAAAATCAAAAAGACACAGCCACCCCAAAGTTTGGGACGCCTCCGTTTACAAGAACCTCGTTTACCGTACAAGTTCAATATCACAGAAAGTGAAAAATGGATAAAGAACTTGAGGTACTTACGTACAATGCAGTATCACTCAGCAATGAAATCTATGTCATCAGGCCCTTAGCAGCATAATGAGTGGATTCAGGTACGATGATTCTAACTGAAATAAGTCACACAGAAAAAGAAACATCATAAGATATCACTAATACACGGAACGTAAACTTGGCTACACAGGAACTGCATTCCAAAACAGAACAGGTTCTCAAATTTATAAAAACAACTTATGCTTGCTTAAGGGGAAAGGTGAGTTGGGGTGCTGCATAAAACCAGAGATTGAAATGAGCACAGATAAAGTTCCTTAAGCCAAATATGGAATAGACAAGAGCTACTCCTTGCTCAACGAAATGGACTCAACACCCCATATTAAACGCCTAAGAATGTACCTGACTACTAAGTATCTTAAAACCTATGGATTGCTATGTCTCCGAAAGAGAATCAAGCATGTGTACAGGGGCATAAATGCAGCAGTGATAGGATTGGAGAGGTTCGGTGAGCAAATGAAGACCCTTTGAAGTCATATTGCATGGTACCCATTCCACGGGTTTCAACTACCCAGGTTTAAGGTATTCTTCCTTCAGCTAAAACATGCATGTGGAACCTAGAGTATGATCAACCATGTCATCGGGAGACGTGTTCAAATATGTCTCAGTTTTCGTACCCTGGTACTCGGGTGCAACATTCCAGACGCTTTACTAACACTCTCCCCACTTGGAGAGTCAGTCCCTTTAACCTCCTGTTTGGCCCAGTTTGCAATTTCTGTGGAAGATGAACAGGAATAGCGAGAACCAATGAGAGACTAGCTGGAGGTGTCTGGATGGGCAAATTTAACTCTCATTTCCCACCAGGAAGAGGAATTAACCAAAGGCTCAGCGTGCCGTGCCAGAACCAGATTAGGGCCTGAAGACATCCTGCGGTGTTGCGGCCAGCTCAAAAGAAAGCGAGTTGAAGAAAGGAGCTCAGGGGCACTGTAATTCACAAACCTGCAGAGTTATAAATGACAGCTATCGTCCAAAAATAGACTGAAGTAAGGCTGCCAAGAGGACTTGAAAGCGGGGCAGAATTGCAGGAAACCGATTTCAGGAGGTAGACTGGAATTGCATTGCAAGCATAGGAAAAGAGGCAGAACGTCCACAATGATGCACTTGGCCAAAAAGGGCGTATGCGTTTTTTCCTGAATATATTCAGGAAAAAACGCATACGCCCTTTTTGGCCAACCAAGCAAGCTTGCAAAGGAAATCTGCACTACAATGAAGTCTCACTTCCCCCCGGTCAAAAGGGCCATCTGAAAAAAGTGTAAAATCCAGAAAGGCAGGACAGGCCATGGAGAACTGGGAGCCTTGTTATGCTGATGGGCGGGATGTAAATTGCCAACAACCACTAGGGAGAAGTGTATGGTGTTTCCTGAAACATCTAAAAAACAAAGCAACAGAGCCTAGGGCACTTCCACTTATGGTCCTATAGCTTAGGGAATTTAAAATCAAAAAGACACAGCCACCCCAAAGTTTGGAACGGCTCTGTTTACAAGAACCTCGTTTACAGTACAAGTTCAACATCGCAGAAATTGAAAAATGGATAAAGAAGTTGTGGTATTTACTTACAAAGCAATATCACTCAGCAATGAAATCTATGTCATCAGGCCCTTAGCAGCACAATGAGTGGATTCAGGTATGATGATTCTAACTGAAATAAGTCACACAGAAAAAGAAACATCATAAGATATCAGTAATACACGGAATGTAAACTTGGCTACACAGGAACTGAATTACAGAACAGAACAGGGTCTCAAATTTAGAAAACCAACTTATGCTTGCTTAAGGGTAAAGGTGAGTTGGGGTGCTGCATAAAACCAGAGATTGAAATGAGCACAGATAAAGTTCCTTAAGCCAAATATGGAATAGACAAGAGCTACTCCTTGCTCAACGAAATGGACTCAACACCGCATATTAAACGCCTAAGAATGTACCTGACTAGTAAGTATCTTAAAACCTATGGATTGTTATGTCTCTGAAAGAGAATCAAGCATGTGTACAGGGGCATAAACGCAGCAGTGATAGGATTGGAGAGGTTCGGTGAGCAAATGAAGACCCTTTGAAGTCATATTGCATGGTACCCATTCCACGGGTTTCAACTACCCAGGTTTTAGGTATTCTTCCTTCAGCTAAAACATGCATGTGGAACCCAAGTATGATCAACCATGTGAACGGGAGACGTGTTCAAATATGTCTCAGTTTTCCTCCCCTGGTACTCGGGTGCAACATTCCAGACGCTTTACTAACACTCTCCCCACTTGGAAAGTCAGCGCCTTTAACCTCCTGTTTGTCCCAGTTTGCAATTTCTGCGGAAGATGAACAGGAATAGCGAGAACCAATGAGAGGCTAGCTGGAGGTGTCTGGACGGGCAAATTTAACTCTCATTTCCCACCAGGAAGAGGAAATAACCAAAGACTCAGCGTGCCGTGCCGGAACCAGATTAGGGCCTGAAGCCATCCTGCGGTGTTGCGGCCAGCTCGAAAGAAAGCCAGTTGAAGAAAGGAGCTCAGGGGCACTGTAATTCACAAACCTGCAGAGTTATAAATGACAGCTATCGTCCAAAAATAGACTGAAGTAAGGCTGCCAAGAGGACTTGAAAGCGGGGCAGAATTGCAGGAAACCGATTTCAGGAGGTAGACTGGAATTGCATTGCAAGCATAGGAAAAGAGGCAGAACGTCCACAATGATGCACTTGGCCAAAAAGGGCGTATGCGTTTTTTCCTGAATATATTCAGGAAAAAACGCATACGCCCTTTTTGGCCAACCAAGCAAGCTTGCAAAGGAAATCTGCACTACAATGAAGTCTCACTTCCCCCCGGTCAAAAGGGCCATCTGAAAAAAGTGTAAAATCCAGAAAGGCAGGACAGGCCATGGAGAACTGGGAGCCTTGTTATGCTGATGGGCGGGATGTAAATTGCCAACAACCACTCGGGAGAAGTGTATGGTGTTTCCTGAAACATCTAAAAAACAAAGCAACAGAGCCTAGGGCACTTCCACTTATGGTCCTATAGCTTAGGGAATTTAAAATCAAAAAGACACAGCCACCCCAAAGTTTGGAACGGCTCTGTTTACAAGAACCTCGTTTACAGTACAAGTTCAACATCGCAGAAATTGAAAAATGGATAAAGAACTTGTGGTACTTACGTACAATGCAGTATCACTCAGCAATGAAATCTATGTCATCAGGCCCGTAGCAGCACAATGAGTGGATTCAGGTATGATGATTCTAACTGAAATAAGTCACACAGAAAAAGAAACATCATAAGATATCAGTAATACACGGAATGTAAACTTGGCTACACAGGAACTGAATTACAGAACAGAACAGGGTCTCAAATTTAGAAAACCAACTTATGCTTGCTTAAGGGGAAAGGTGAGTTGGGGTGCTGCATAAAACCAGAGATTGAAATGAGCACAGATAAAGTTCCTTAAGCCAAATATGGAATAGACAAGAGCTACTCCTTGCTCAACGAAATGGACTCAACACCGCATATTAAATGCCTAAGAATGTACCTGACTAGTAAGTATCTTAAAACCTATGGATTGCTATGTCTCCGAAAGAGAATCAAGCATGTGTACAGGGGCATAAACGCAGCAGTGATAGGATTGGAGAGGTTCGGTGAGCAAATGAAGACCCTTTGAAGTCATATTGCATGGTACCCATTCCACGGGTTTCAACTACCCAGGTTTAAGGTATTCTTCCTTCAGCTAAAACATGCATGTGGAACCCAAGTATGATCAACCATGTGAACGGGAGACGTGTTCAAATATGTCTCAGTTTTCCTCCCCTGGTACTTGGGTGCAACATTCCAGACGCTTTACTAACACTCTCCCCACTTGGAAAGTCAGCGCCTTTAACCTCCTGTTTGTCCCAGTTTGCAATTTCTGCGGAAGATGAACAGGAATAGCGAGAACCAATGAGAGGCTAGCTGGAGGTGTCTGGACGGGCAAATTTAACTCTCATTTCCCACCAGGAAGAGGAAATAACCAAAGGCTCAGCGTGCCGTGCCGGAACCAGATTAGGGCCTGAAGCCATCCTGCGGTGTTGCGGCCAGCTCAAAAGAAAGCGAGTTGAAGAAAGGAGCTCAGGGGCACTGTAATTCACAAACCTGCAGAGTTATAAATGACAGCTATCGTCCAAAAATAGACTGAAGTAAGGCTGCCAAGAGGACTTGAAAGCGGGGCAGAATTGCAGGAAACCGATTTCAGGAGGTAGACTGGAATTGCATTGAAAGCATAGGAAAAGAGGCAGAACGTCCACAATGATGCACTTGGCCAAAAAGGGCGTATGCGTTTTTTCCTGAATATATTCAGGAAAAAACGCATACGCCCTTTTTGGCCAACCAAGCAAGCTTGCAAAGGAAATCTGCACTACAATGAAGTCTCACTTCCCCCCGGTCAAAAGGGCCATCTGAAAAAAGTGTAAAATCCAGAAAGGCAGGACAGGCCATGGAGAACTGGGAGCCTTGTTATGCTGAAGGGCGGGATGTAAATTGCCAACAACCACTCGGGAGAAGTGTATGGTGTTTCCTGAAACATCTAAAAAACAAAGCAACAGAGCCTAGGGCACTTCCACTTATGGTCCTATAGCTTAGGGAAATTAAAATCAAAAAGACACAGCCACCCCAAAGTTTCGAACGGCTCTGTTTACAAGAACCTCGTTTACAGTAGAAGTTCAACATCGCAGAAAGTGAAAAATGGATAAAGAACTTGTGGTACTTACGTACAATGCAGTATCACTCAGCAATGAAATCTATGTCATCAGGCCCGTAGCAGCATAATGAGTGGATTCAGGTACGATGATTCTAACTGAAATAAGTCACACAGAAAAAGAAACATCATAAGATATCAGAAATACACGGAATGTAAACTTGGCTACACAGGAACTGAATTACAGAACAGAACAGGGTCTCAAATTTAGAAAACCAACTTATGCTTGCTTAAGGGGAAAGGTGAGTTGGGGTGCTGCATAAAACCAGAGATTGAAATGAGCACAGATAAAGTTCCTTAAGCCAAATATGGAATAGACAAGAGCTACTCCTTGCTCAACGAAATGGACTCAACACCGCATATTAAACGCCTAAGAATGTACCTGACTAGTAAGTATCTTAAAACCTATGGATTGCTATGTCTCCGAAAGAGAATCAAGCATGTGTACAGGGGCATAAACGCAGCAGTGATAGGATTGGAGAGGTTCGGTGAGCAAATGAAGACCCTTTGAAGTCATATTGCATGGTACCCATTCCACGGGTTTCAACTACCCAGGTTTTAGGTATTCTTCCTTCAGCTAAAACATGCATGTGGAACCCAAGTATGATCAACCATGTGAACGGGAGACGTGTTCAAATATGTCTCAGTTTTCGTACCCTGGTACTCGGGTGCAACATTCCAGACGCTTTACTAACACTCTCCCAACTTGGAAAGTCAGCGCCTTTAACCTCCTGTTTGTCCCAGTTTGCAATTTCTGTGGAAGATGAACAGGAATAGCGAGAACCAATGAGAGGCTAGCTGGAGGTGTCTGAACGGGCAAATTTAACTCTCATTTCCCACCAGGAAGAGGAAATAACCAAAGGCTCAGCGTGCCGTGCCGGAACCAGATTAGGGCCTGAAGCCATCCTGCGGTGTTGCGGCCAGGTCACAAGAAAGCGAGTTGAAGAAAGGAGCTCAGGGGCACTGTAATTCACAAACCTGCAGAGTTATCAATGACAGCTATCGTCCAAAAATAGACTGAAGTAAGGCTGCCAAGAGGACTTGAAAGCGGGGCAGAATTGCAGGAAACCGATTTCAGGAGGTAGACTGGAATTGCATTGCAAGCATAGGAAAAGAGGCAGAACGTCCACAATGATGCACTTGGCCAAAAAGGGCGTATGCGTTTTTTCCTGAATATATTCAGGAAAAAACGCATACGCCCTTTTTGGCCAACCAAGCAAGCTTGCAAAGGAAATCTGCACTACAATGAAGTCTCACTTCCCCCCGGTCAAAAGGGCCATCTGAAAAAAGTGTAAAATCCAGAAAGGCAGGACAGGCCATGGAGAACTGGGAGCCTTGTTATGCTGAAGGGCGGGATGTAAATTGCCAACAACCACTCGGGAGAAGTGTATGGTGTTTCCTGAAACATCTAAAAAACAAAGCAACAGAGCCTAGGGCACTTCCACTTATGGTCCTATAGATTAGGGAATTTAAAATCAAAAAGACACAGCCACCCCAAAGTTTCGAACGGTTCTGTTTACAAGAACCTCGTTTACAGTAGAAGTTCAACATCGCAGAAAGTGAAAAATGGATAAAGAACTTGTGGTACTTACGTACAATGCAGTATCACTCAGCAATGAAATCTATGTCATCAGGCCTGTAGCAGCATAATGAGTGGATTCAGGTACGATGATTCTAACTGAAATAAGTCACACAGAAAAAGAAATATCATAAGATATCACTAATACACGGAATGTAAACTTGGCTACACAGGAACTGAATTACAGAACAGAACAGGGTCTCAAATTTAGAAAACCAACTTATGCTTGCTTAAGGGTAAAGGTGAGTTGGGGTGCTGCATAAAACCAGAGATTGAAATGAGCACAGATAAAGTTCCTTAAGCCAAATATGGAATAGACAAGAGCTACTCCTTGCTCAACGAAATGGACTCAACACCGCATATTAAATGCCTAAGAACGTACCTGACTAGTAAGTATCTTAAAACCTATGGATTGCTATGTCTCCGAAAGAGAATCAAGCATGTGTACAGGGGCATAAACGCAGCAGTGATAGGATTGGAGAAGTTCGGTGAGCAAAAGAAGACCCTTTGAATTCATATTGCATGGTACCCATTCCACGGGTTTCAACTACCCAGGTTTAAGGTATTCTTCCTTCAGCTAAAACATGCATGTGGAACCTAGAGTATGATCAACCATGTGATCGGGAGACGTGTTCAAATATGTCTCAGTTTTTGTACCCTGGTACTCGGGTGCAACATTCCAGACGCTTTACTAACACTCTCCCCACTTGGAGAGTCAGTCCCTTTAACATCCTGTTTGGCCCAGTTTGCAATTTCTGTGGAAGATGAACAGGAATAGCGAGAACCAATGAGAGACTAGCTGGAGGTGTCTGGATGGGCAAATTTAACTCTCATTTCCCACCAGGAAGAGGAATTAACCAAAGGCTCAGCATGCCGTGCCAGAACCAGATTAGGGCCTGAAGACATCCTGCGGTGTTGCGGCCAGGTCACAAGAAAGCGAGTTGAAGAAAGGAGCTCAGGGGCACTGTAATTCACAAACCTGCAGAGTTATAAATGACAGCTATCGTCCAAAAATAGACTGAAGTAAGGCTGCCAAGAGGACTTGAAAGCGGGGCAGAATTGCAGGAAACCGATTTCAGGAGGTAGACTGGAATTGCATTGCAAGCATAGGAAAAGAGGCAGAACGTCCACAATGATGCACTTGGCCAAAAAGGGCGTATGCGTTTTTTCCTGAATATATTCAGAAAAAAACGCATACGCCCTTTTTGGCCAACCAAGCAAGCTTGCAAAGGAAATCTGCACTACAATGAAGTCTCACTTCCCCCCGGTCAAAAGGGCCATCTGAAAAAAGTGTAAAATCCAGAAAGGCAGGACAGGCCATGGAGAACTGGGAGCCTTGTTATGCTGATGGGCGGGATGTAAATTGCCAACAACCACTCGGGAGAAGTGTATGGTGTTTCCTGAAACATCTAAAAAACAAAGCAACAGAGCCTAGGGCACTTCCACTTATGGTCCTATAGCTTAGGGAATTTAAAATCAAAAAGACACAGCCACCCCAAAGTTTGGAACGGCTCTGTTTACAAGAACCTCGTTTACAGTACAAGTTCAACATCGCAGAAATTGAAAAATGGATAAAGAAGTTGTGGTATTTACTTACAAAGCAATATCACTCAGCAATGAAATCTATGTCATCAGGCCCTTAGCAGCACAATGAGTGGATTCAGGTATGATGATTCTAACTGAAATAAGTCACACAGAAAAAGAAACATCATAAGATATCAGTAATACACGGAATGTAAACTTGGCTACACAGGAACTGAATTACAGAACAGAACAGGGTCTCAAATTTAGAAAACCAACTTATGCTTGCTTAAGGGGAAAGGTGAGTTGGGGTGCTGTATAAAACCAGAGATTGAAATGAGCACAGATAAAGTTCCTTAAGCCAAATATGGAATAGACAAGAGCTACTCCTTGCTCAACGAAATGGACTCAACACCGCATATTAAACGCCTAAGAATGTACCTGACTAGTAAGTATCTTAAAACCTATGGATTGCTATGTCTCCGAAAGAGAATCAAGCATGTGTACAGGGGCATAAACGCAGCAGTGATAGGATTGGAGAGGTTCGGTGAGCAAATGAAGACCCTTTGAAGTCATATTGCATGGTACCCATTCCACGGGTTTCAACTACCCAGGTTTTAGGTATTCTTCCTTCAGCTAAAACATGCATGTGGAACCCAAGTATGATCAACCATGTGAACGGGAGACGTGTTCAAATATGTCTCAGTTTTCCTCCCCTGGTACTCGGGTGCAACATTCCAGACGCTTTACTAACACTCTCCCCACTTGGAGAGTCAGCGCCTTTAACCTCCTGTTTGTCCCAGTTTGCAATTTCTGCGGAAGATGAACAGGAATAGCGAGAACCAATGAGAGGCTAGCTGGAGGTGTCTGGACGGGCAAATTTAACTCTCATTTCCCACCAGGAAGAGGAAATAACCAAAGACTCAGCGTGCCGTGCCGGAACCAGATTAGGGCCTGAAGCCATCCTGCGGTGTTGCGGCCAGCTCGAAAGAAAGCGAGTTGAAGAAAGGAGCTCAGGGGCACTGTAATTCACAAACCTGCAGAGTTATAAATGACAGCTATCGTCCAAAAATAGACTGAAGTAAGGCTGCCAAGAGGACTTGAAAGCGGGGCAGAATTGCAGGAAACCGATTTCAGGAGGTAGACTGGAATTGCATTGAAAGCATAGGAAAAGAGGCAGAACGTCCACAATGATGCACTTGGCCAAAAAGGGCGTATGCGTTTTTTCCTGAATATATTCAGGAAAAAACGCATACGCCCTTTTTGGCCAACCAAGCAAGCTTGCAAAGGAAATCTGCACTACAATGAAGTCTCACTTCCCCCCGGTCAAAAGGGCCATCTGAAAAAAGTGTAAAATCCAGAAAGGCAGGACAGGCCATGGAGAACTGGGAGCCTTGTTATGCTGAAGGGCGGGATGTAAATTGCCAACAAACACTCGGGTGAAGTGTATGGTGTTTCCTGAAACATCTAAAAAACAAAGCAACAGAGCCTAGGGCACTTCCACTTATGGTCCTATAGCTTAGGGAATTTAAAATCAAAAAGACACAGCCACCCCAAAGTTTCGAACGGCTCTGTTTACAAGAACCTCGTTTACAGTAGAAGTTCAACATCGCAGAAAGTGAAAAATGGATAAAGAACTTGTGGTACTTACGTACAATGCAGTATCACTCAGCAATGAAATCTATGTCATCAGGCCCTTAGCAGCATAATGAGTGGATTCAGGTACGATGATTCTAACTGAAATAAGTCACACAGAAAAAGAAACATCATAAGATATCACTAATACACGGAATGGAAACTTGGCTACACAGGAACTGAATTACAGAACAGAACAGGGTCTCAAATTTAGAAAACCAACTTATGCTTGCTTAAGGGTAAAGGTGAGTTGGCGTGCTGCATAAAACCAGAGATTGAAATGAGCACAGATAAAGTTCCTTAAGCCAAATATGGAATAGACAAGAGCTACTCCTTGCTCAACGAAATGGACTCAACACCGCATATTAAACGCCTAAGAATGTACCTGACTAGTAAGTATCTTAAAACCTATGGATTGCTATGTCTCCGAAAGAGAATCAAGCATGTGTACAGGGGCATAAACGCAGCAGTGATAGGATTGGAGAGGTTCGGTGAGCAAATGAAGACCCTTTGAAGTCATATTGCATGGTACCCATTCCACGGGTTTCAACTACCCAGGTTTAAGGTATTCTTCCTTCAGCTAAAACATGCATGTGGAACCTAGAGTATGATCAACCATGTCATCGGGAGACGTGTTCAAATATGTCTCAGTTTTCGTACCCTGGTACTCGGGTGCAACATTCCAGACGCTTTACTAACACTCTCCCCACTTGGAGAGTAAGTCCCTTTAACCTCCTGTTTGTCCCAGTTTGCAATTTCTGCGGAAGATGAACAGGAATAGCGAGAACCAATGAGAGGCTAGCTGGAGGTGTCTGGACGGGCAAATTTAACTCTCATTTCCCACCAGGAAGAGGAAATAACCAAAGGCTCAGCGTGCCGTGCCGGAACCAGATTAGGGCCTGAAGCCATCCTGCGGTGTTGCGGCCAGCTCGAAAGAAAGCGAGTTGAAGAAAGGAGCTCAGGGGCCCTGTAATTCACAAACCTGCAGAGTTATAAATGACAGCTATCGTCCAAAAATAGACTGAAGTAAGGCTGCCAAGAGGACTTGAAAGCGGGGCAGAATTGCAGGAAACCGATTTCAGGAGGTAGACTGGAATTGCATTGAAAGCATAGGAAAAGAGGCAGAACGTCCACAATGATGCACTTGGACAAAAAGGGCGTATGCGTTTTTTCCTGAATATATTCAGGAAAAAACGCATACGCCCTTTTTGGCCAACCAAGCAAGCTTGCAAAGGAAATCTGCACTACAATGAAGTCTCACTTCCCCCCGGTCAAAAGGGCCATCTGAAAAAAGTGTAAAATCCAGAAAGGCAGGACAGGCCATGGAGAACTGGGAGCCTTGTTATGCTGAAGGGCGGGATGTAAATTGCCAACAAACACTCGGGTGAAGTGTATGGTGTTTCCTGAAACATCTAAAAAACAAAGCAACAGAGCCTAGGGCACTTCCACTTATGGTCCTATAGCTTAGGGAATTTAAAATCAAAAAGACACAGCCACCCCAAAGTTTCGAACGGCTCTGTTTACAAGAACCTCGTTTACAGTAGAAGTTCAACATCGCAGAAAGTGAAAAATGGATAAAGAACTTGTGGTACTTACGTACAATGCAGTATCACTCAGCAATGAAATCTATGTCATCAGGCCCTTAGCAGCATAATGAGTGGATTCAGGTACGATGATTCTAACTGAAATAAGTCACACAGAAAAAGAAACATCATAAGTTATCACTAATACACGGAATGGAAACTTGGCTACACAGGAACTGAATTACAGAACAGAACAGGGTCTCAAATTTAGAAAACCAACTTATGCTTGCTTAAGGGTAAAGGTGAGTTGGCGTGCTGCATAAAACCAGAGATTGAAATGAGCACAGATAAAGTTCCTTAAGCCAAATATGGAATAGACAAGAGCTACTCCTTGCTCAACGAAATGGACTCAACACCGCATATTAAATGCCTAAGAATGTACCTGACTAGTAAGTATCTTAAAACCTATGGATTGCTATGTCTCCGAAAGAGAATCAAGCATGTGTACAGGGGCATAAACGCAGCAGTGATAGGATTGGAGAGGTTCGGTGAGCAAATGAAGACCCTTTGAAGTCATATTGCATGGTACCCATTCCACGGGTTTCAACTACCCAGGTTTAAGGTATTCTTCCTTCAGCTAAAACATGCATGTGGAACCTAGAGTATGATCAACCATGTCATCGGGAGACGTGTTCAAATATGTCTCAGTTTTCGTACCCTGGTACTCGGGTGCAACATTCCAGACGCTTTACTAACACTCTCCCCACTTGGAGAGTCAGTCCCTTTAACCTCCTGTTTGGCCCAGTTTGCAATTTCTGTGGAAGATGAACAGGAATAGCGAGAACCAATGAGAGACTAGCTGGAGGTGTCTGGATGGGCAAATTTAACTCTCATTTCCCACCAGGAAGAGGAATTAACCAAAGGCTCAGCGTGCCGTGCCAGAACCAGATTAGGGCCTGAAGACATCCTGCGGTGTTGCGGCCAGGTCACAAGAAAGCGAGTTGAAGAAAGCAGCTCAGGGGCACTGTAATTCACAAACCTGCAGAGTTATAAATGACAGCTATCGTCCAAAAATAGACTGAAGTAAGGCTGCCAAGAGGACTTTAAAGCGGGGCAGAATTGCAGGAAACCGATTTCAGGAGGTAGACTGGAATTGCATTGCAAGCATAGGAAAAGAGGCAGAACGTCCACAATGATGCACTTGGCCAAAAAGGGCGTATGCGTTTTTTCCTGAATATATTCAGGAAAAAACGCATACGCCCTTTTTGGCCAACCAAGCAAGCTTGCAAAGGAAATCTGCACTACAATGAAGTCTCACTTCCCCCCGGTCAAAAGGGCCATCTGAATAAAGTGTAAAATCCAGAAAGGCAGGACAGGCCATGGAGAACTGGGAGCCTTGTTATGCTGATGGGCGGGATGTAAATTGCCAACAACCACTCGGGAGAAGTGTATGGTGTTTCCTGAAACATCTAAAAAACAAAGCAACAGAGCCTAGGGCACTTCCACTTATGGTCCTATAGCTTAGGGAATTTAAAATCAAAAAGACACAGCCACCCCAAAGTTTGGAACGGCTCTGTTTACAAGAACCTCGTTTAGAGTACAAGTTCAACATCGCAGAAATTGAAAAATGGATAAAGAAGTTGTGGTATTTACTTACAAAGCAATATCACTCAGCAATGAAATCTGTGTCATCAGGCCCTTAGCAGCACAATGAGTGGATTCAGGTATGATGATTCTAACTGAAATAAGTCACACAGAAAAAGAAACATCATAAGATATCATTAATACACGGAATGTAAACTTGGCTACACAGGAACTGAATTACAGAACAGAACAGGGTCTCAAATTTAGAAAACCAACTTATGCTTGCTTAAGGGGAAAGGTGAGTTGGGGTGCTGCATAAAACCAGAGATTGAAATGAGCACAGATAAAGTTCCTTAAGCCAAATATGGAATAGACAAGAGCTACTCCTTGCTTAACGAAATGGACTCAACACCGCATATTAAACGCCTAAGAATGTACCTGACTAGTAAGTATCTTAAAACCTATGGATTGCTATGTCTCCGAAAGAGAATCAAGCATGTGTACAGGGGCATAAACGTAGCAGTGATAGGATTGGAGAGGTTCGGTGCACAAATGAAGACCCTTTGAAGTCATATTGCATGGTACCCATTCCACGGATTTCAACTACCCAGGTTTTAGGTATTCTTCCTTCAGCTAAAACATGCATGTGGAACCCAAGTATGATCAACCATGTGAACGGGAGACGTGTTCAAATATGTCTCAGTTTTCCTCCCCTGGTACTCGGGTGCAACATTCCAGACGCTTTACTAACACTCACCCCACTTGAAAAGTCAGCGCCTTTAACCTCTTGTTTGGCCCAGTTTGCAATTTCTGCGGAAGATGAACAGGAATAGCGAGAACCAATGAGAGGCTAGCTGGAGGTGTCTGGACGGGCAAATTTAACTCTCATTTCCCACCAGGAAGAGGAAATAACCAAAGGCTCAGCGTGCCGTGCCGGAACCAGATTAGGGCCTGAAGCCATCCAGCGGTGTTGCGGCCAGCTCAAAAGAAAGCGAGTTGAAGAAAGGAGCTCAGGGGCACTGTAATTCACAAACCTGCAGAGTTATAAATGACAGCTATCGTCCAAAAATAGACTGAAGTAAGGCTGCCAAGAGGACTTGAAAGCGGGGCAGAATTGCAGGAAACTGATTTCAGGAGGTAGACTGGAATTGCATTGAAAGCATAGGAAAAGAGGCAGAAAGTCCACAATGATGCACTTGGCCAAAAAGGGCGTATGCGTTTTTTCCTGAATATATTCAGGAAAAAACGCATACGCCCTTTTTGGCCAACCAAGCAAGCTTGCAAAGGAAATCTGCACTACAATGAAGTCTCACTTCCCCCCGGTCAAAAGGGCCATCTGAAAAAAGTGTAAAATCCAGAAAGGCAGGACAGGCCATGGAGAACTGGGAGCCTTGTTATGCTGAAGGGCGGGATGTAAATTGCCAACAAACACTCAGGTGAAGTGTATGGTGTTTCCTGAAACATCTAAAAAACAAAGCAACAGAGCCTAGGGCACTTCCACTTATGGTCCTATAGCTTAGGGAATTTAAAATCAAAAAGACACAGCCACCCCAAAGTTTGGAACGGCTCTGTTTACAAGAACCTCGTTTACAATACAAGTTCAACATCGCAGAAAGTGAAAAATGGATAAAAAAGTTGTGGTATTTACTTACAAAGCAATATCACTCAGCAATGAAATCTGTGTCATCAGGACCTTAGCAGCACAATGAGTGGATTCAGGTACGATGATTCTAACTGAAATAAGTCACACAGAAAAAGAAACATCATAAGATATCACTAATACACGGAATGGAAACTTGGCTACACAGGAACTGAATTACAGAACAGAACAGGGTCTCAAATTTAGAAAACCAACTTATGCTTGCTTAAGGGTAAAGGTGAGTTGGGGTGCTGCATAAAACCAGAGATTGAAATGAGCACAGATAAAGTTCCTTAAGCCAAATATGGAATAGACAAGAGCTACTCCTTGCTCAACGAAATGGACTCAACACCGCATATTAAACGCCTAAGAATGTACCTGACTAGTAAGTATCTTAAAACCTATGGATTGCTATGTCTCCGAAAGAGAATCAAGCATGTGTACAGGGGCATAAACGCAGCAGTGATAGGATTGGAGAGGTTCGGTGAGCAAATGAAGACCCTTTGAAGGCATATTGCATGGTACCCATTCCACGGGTTTCAACTACCCATGTTTAAGGTATTCTTCCTTCAGCTAAAACATGCATGTGGAACCCAAGTATGATCAACCATGTGAACGGGAGACGTGTTCAAATATGTCTCAGTTTTCGTACCCTGGTACTCGGGTGCAACATTCCAGACGCTTTACTAACACTCTCCCCACTTGGAGAGTCAGGGCCTTTAACCTCCTGTTTGGGCCAGTTTGCAATTTCTGCGGAAGATGAACAGGAATAGCGAGAACCAATGAGAGACTAGCTGGAGGTGTCTGGACGGGCAAATTTAACTCTCATTTCCCACCAGGAAGAGGAAATAACCAAAGGCTCAGCATGCCGTGCCGGAACCAGATTAGGGCCTGAAGACATACTGCGGTGTTGCGGCCAGGTCACAAGAAAGCGAGTTGAAGAAAGGAGCTCAGGGGCACTGTAATTCACAAACCTGCAGAGTTATAAATGACAGCTATCGTCCAAAAATAGACTGAAGTAAGGCTGCCAAGAGGACTTGAAAGCGGGGCAGAATTGCAGGAAACCGATTTCAGGAGGTAGACTGGAATTGCATTGCAAGCATAGGAAAAGAGGCAGAACGTCCACAATGATGCACTTGGCCAAAAAGGGCATATGCGTTTTTTCCTGAATATATTCAGGAAAAAACGCATACGCCCTTTTTGGCTAACCAAGCAAGCTTGCAAAGGAAATCTGCACTACAATGAAGTCTCACTTCCCCCCGGTCAAAAGGGCCATCTGAAAAAAGTGTAAAATCCAGAAAGGCAGGACAGGCCATGGAGAACTGGGAGCCTTGTTATGCTGATGGGCGGGATGTAAATTGCCAACAACCACTCCGGAGAAGTGTATGGTGTTTCCTGAAACATCTAAAAAACAAAGCAACAGAGCCGAGGGCACTTCCACTTATGGCCCTATAGCTTAGGGAATTTAAAATCAAAAAGACACAGCCACCCCAAAGTTTGGAACGGCTCTGTTTACAAGAACCTCGTTTACAGTACAAGTTAAACATCGCAGAAATTGAAAAATGGATAAAGAAGTTGTGGTATTTACTTACAAAGCAATATCACTCAGCAATGAAATCTGTGTCATCAGGCCCTTAGCAGCACAATGAGTGGATTCAGGTACGATGATTCTAACTGAAATAAGTCACACAGAAAAAGAAACATCATAAGATATCAGTAATACACGGAATGGAAACTTGGCTACACAGGAACTGAATTACAGAACAGAACAGGGTCTCAAATTTAGAAAACCAACTTATGCTTGCTTAAGGGGAAAGGTGAGTTGGGGTGCTGCATAAAACCAGAGATTGAAATGAGCACAGATAAAGTTCCTTAAGCCAAATATGGAATAGACAAGAGCTACTCCTTGCTCAACGAAATGGACTCAACACCGCATATTAAATGCCGAAGAATGTACCTGACTAGTAAGTATCTTAAAACCTATGGATTGCTATGTCTCCGAAAGAGAATCAAGCATGTGTACAGGGGCATAAACGCAGCAGTGATAGGATTGGAGAGGTTCGTGAGCAAATGAAGACCCTTTGAAGTCATATTGCATGGCACCCATTACACGGGTCTCAACTCTCCAGGTTTAAGGTATTCTTCCTTCAGCTAAAACATGCATGTGGAACCCAGAGTATGATCAACCGTGTGAACGGGAGACGTGTTCAAATATGTCTCAGTTTTCCTCCCCTGGTACTTGGGTGCAACATTCCAGACGCTTTACTAACACTCTCCCGACTTGGAGAGTCAGTCCCTTTAACCTCCTGTTTGGCCCAGTTTGCAATTTCTGCGGAAGATGAACAGGAATAGCGAGAACCAATGAGAGACTAGCTGGAGGTGTCTGGACGGGCAAATTTAACTCTCATTTCCCACCAGGAAGAGGAATTAACCAAAGGCTCAGCGTGCCGTGCCAGAACCAGATTAGGGCCTGAAGCCATCCTGCGGTGTTGCGGCCAGCTCACAAGAAAGCGAGTTGTAGAAAGGAGCTCAGGGGCACTGTAATTCACAAACCTGCAGAGTTATAAATGACAGCTATCGTCCAAAAATATACTGAAGTAAGGCTGCCAAGAGGACTTGAAAGCGGGGCAGAATTGCAGGAAACCGATTTCAGGAGGTAGACTGAAATTGCATTGAAAGCATAGGAAAAGAGGCAGAACGTCCACAATGATGCACTTGGCCAAAAAGGGCGTATGCGTTTTTTCCTGAATATATTCAGGAAAAAACGCATACGCCCTTTTTGGCCAACCAAGCAAGCTTGCAAAGGAAATCTGCACTACAATGAAGTCTCACTTCCCCCCGGTCAAAACGGCCATCTGAAAAAAGTGTAAAATCCAGAAAGGCAGGACAGGCCATTGAGAATTGGGAGCCTTCTTATGCTGATGGGCGGGATGTAAATTGCCAACAGACACTTGGGAGAAGTGTATGGTGTTTCCTGAAACATCTAAAAAACAAAGCAACAGAGCCTAGGGCACTTCCACTTATGGTCCTATAGCTTAGGGAAATTAAAATCAAAAAGACACAGCCACCCCAAAGTTTGGGACGCCTCCGTTTACAAGAACCTCGTTTACCGTACAAGTTCAATATCACAGAAAGTGAAAAATGCATAAAGAACTTGTGGTACTTACGTACAATGCAGTATCACTCAGCAATGAAATCTATGTCATCAGGCCCGTAGCAGCATAATGAGTGGATTCAGGTACGATGATTCTAACTGAAATAAGTCACACAGAAAAAGAAACATCATAAGATATCAGTAATACACGGAATGTAAACTTGGCTACACAGGAACTGCATTCCAAAACAGAACAGGGTCTCAAATTTAGAAAACCAACTTATGCTTGCTTAAGGGGAAAGGTGAATTGGGGTGCTGCATAACCAGAGATCGAAATGAGCACAGATAAAGTTCCTTAAGCCAAATATGGAATAGACAAGAGCTACTCCTTGCTCAACGAAATGGACTCAACACAGCATATTAAACGCCTAAGAATGTACCTGACTAGTAAGTATCTTAAAACCTATGGATTGCTATGTCTCCGAAAGAGAATCAAGCATGTGTACAGGGGCATAAACGCAGCAGTGATAGGATTGGAGAGGTTCGGTGAGCAAATGAAGAACCTTTGAAGTCATATTGTATGGTACCCATTCCACGGGTTTCAACTACCGAGGATTAAGGTATTCTTCCTTCAGCTAAATCATGCATGTGGAACCCAAGTATGATCAACCATGTGAACGGGAGACGTGTTCAAATATGTCTCAGTTTTCCTCCCCTGGTACTCGGGTGCCACATTCCAGACGCTTTACTAACACTCTCCCCACTTGGAGAGTCAGTCCCTTTAACCTCCTGTTTGACCCAGTTTGCAATTTCTGCGGAAGATGAACAGGAATAGCGAGAACCAATGAGAGACTAGCTGGAGGTGTCTGGACGGGCAAATTTAACTCTCATTTCCCACCAGGAAGAGGAAATAACCAAAGGCACAGCGTGCTGTGCCGGAACCAGATAAGGGCCTGAAGCCATCCTGCGGTGTTGCGGCCAGGTCACAAGAGAGCGAGTTGAAGAAACGAGCTAAGGGGAACTGTAATTCACAAACCTGCAGAGTTATAAATGACAGCTATCGTCCAAAAATAGACTGAAGTAAGGCTGCCAAGAGGACTTGAAAGCGGGGCAGAATTGCAGGAAACCGATTTCAGGAGGTAGACTGGAATTGCATTGAAAGCATAGGAAAAGAGGCAGAACGTACACAATGATGCACTTGGCCAAAAAGGGCGTATGCGTTTTTTCCTGAATATATTCAGGAAAAAACGCATACGCCCTTTTTGGCCAACCAAGCAAGCTTGCAAAGGAAATCTGCACTACAATGAAGTCTCACTTCCCCCCGGTCAAAAGGGCCATCTGAAAAAAGTGTAAAATCCAGAAAGGCAGGACAGGCCATGGAGAACTGGGAGCCTTGTTATGCTGATGGCCGGGATGTAAATTGCCAACAACCACTCGGGAGAAGTGTATGGTGTTTCCTGAAACATCTAAAAAACAAAGCAACAGAACCTAGGGCACTTCCACTTATGGTCCTATAGCTTAGGGAAATTAAAGTCAAAAAGACACAGCCACCCCAAAGTTTGGAACAGCTCTGTTTACAAGAACCTCGTTTACAGTACAAGTTCAACATCGCAGAAAGTGAAAAATGGATAAAGAAGTTGTGGTATTTATGTACAAAGCAATATCACTCAGCAATGAAATCTGTGTCATCAGGCCCGTAGCAGCATAATGAGTGGATTCAGGTACGATGATTCTAACTGAAATAAGTCACACAGAAAGAGAAACATCATAAGATATCACTAATACACGGAATGTAAACTTGGCTACACAGGAACTGCATTCCAAAACAGAACAGGGTCTCAAATTTAGAAAACCAACTTATGCTTGCTTAAGGTGAAAGGTGAGTTGGGGTGCTGCATAAAACCAGAGATTGAAATGAGCACAGATAAAGTTCCTTAAGCCAAATATGGAATAGACAAGAGCTACTCCTTGCTCAACGAAATGGACACAAAACCCCATATTAAACGCCTAAGAATGCACCTGACTAGTAAGTATCGTAAAACCTATGGATTGCTATGTCTCCGAAAGAGAATCAAGCGTGTGTACAGGGGCATAAACGCAGCAGTGATAGGATTGGAGAGGTTCATGAGCAAATGAAGACCCTTTGAAGTCATATTGCATGGTACCCATTCCACGGGTTTAAACTACCCAGATTTAAGGTATTCTTCCTTCATCTAAAACATGCATGTGGAACCTAGAGTATGATCAACCATGTGATCGGGAGACGTGTTCAAATATGTCTCAGTTTTCGTACCCTGGTACTCGGGTGCAACATTCCAGACGCTTTACTAACACTCTCCCCACTTGGAGAGTCAGTCCCTTTAACCTCCTGTTTGGCCCAGTTTGCAATTTCTGTGGAAGATGAACAGGAATAGCGAGAACCAATGAGAGGCTAGCTGGAGGTGTCTGGATGGGCAAATTTAACTCTCATTTCCCACCAGGAAGAGGAATTAACCAAAGGCTCAGCGTGCCGTGCCAGAACCAGATTAGGGCTTGAAGACATCCTGCGGTGTTGCGGCTAGGTCACAAGAAAGCGAGTTGAAGAAAGGAGCTCAGGGGCACTGCAATTCACAAACTTGCAGAGTTATAAATGACAGCTATCGTCCAAAAATAGACTGAAGTAAGGCTGCCAAGAGGACTTGAAAGCGGGGCAGAATTGCAGGAAACCGATTTCAGGAGGTAGACTGGAATTGCATTGAAAGCATAGGAAAAGAGGCAGAACGTACACAATGATGCACTTGGCCAAAAAGGGCGTATGCGTTTTTTCCTGAATATATTCAGGAAAAAACGCATACGCCCTTTTTGGCCAACCAAGCAAACTTGCAAAGGAAATCTGCACTACAATGAAGTCTCACTTCTCCCAGGTCAAAAGGGCCATCTGAAAAAAGTGTAAACTCCAGAAAGGCAGGACAGGCCATGGAGAACTGGGAGCCTTGTTATGCTGATGGGCGGGATGTAAATTGCCAACAGACACTCAGGAGAAGTGTATGGTGTTTCCTGAAACATCTAAAAAACAAAGCATCAGAGCCTAGGGCACTTCCACTTATGGTCCTATAGCTTAGGGAAATTAAAATCAAAAAGACACAGCCACCCCAAAGTTTGGGACGCCTCCGTTTACAAGAACCTCGTTTACCGTACAAGTTCAATATCACAGAAAGTGAAAAATGGATAAAGAACTTGTGGTACTTACGTACAATGCAGTATCACTCAGCAATGAAATCTATGTTATCAGGCCCGTAGCAGCATAATGAGTGGATTCAGGTACGATGATTCTACCTGAAATAAGTCACACAGAAAAAGAAACATCATAAGATATCAGTAATACACGGAATGTAAACTTGGCTACACAGGAACTGCATTCCAAAACAGAACAGGGTCTCAAATTTAGAAAACCAACTTATGCTTGCTTAAGGGGAAAGGTGAGTTGGGGTGCTGCATAAAACCAGAGATTGAAATGAGCACAGGTAAAGTTCCTTAAGTCAAATATGGAATAGACAAGAGCTACTCCTTGCTCAACGAAATGGACTCAAAACCCCATATTAAACGCCTAAGAATGTACCTGACTAGTAAGTATCTTAAAACCTATGGATTGCTATGTCTCCAAAAGAGAATCAAGCATGTGTACAGGGGCATAAACGCAGCAGTGATAGGATTGGAGAGGTTCGGTGAGCAAATGAAGACCCTTTGAAGTCATATTGCATGGTACCCATTACACGGGTCTTAACTCTCCAGGTTTAAGGTATTCTTCCTTCAGCTAAAACATGCATGTGGAACCCAGAGTATGATCAACCATGTGAACGGGAGACGTGTTCAAATATGTCTCAGTTTTCCTCCCCTGGTACTCGGGTGCAACATTCCAGACGCTTTACTAACACTCTCCCCACTTGGAGAGTCAGTCCCTTTAACCTCCTGTTTAGCCCAGTTTGCAATTTCTGCGGAAGATGAACAGGAATAGCGAGAACCAATGAGAGACTACCTGGAGGTGTCTGGACGGGCAAATTTAACTCTCATTTCCCACCAGGAAGAGGAATTAACCAAAGACTCAGCGTGCCGTGCCGGAACCAGATTAGGGCCTGAAGCCATCCTGCGGTGTTGCGGCCAGGTCACAAGAAAGCGAGTTGAAGAAAGAAGCTCAGGGGCACTGTAATTCACACACCTGCAGAGTTATAAATGACAGCTATCGTCCAAAAATAGACTGAAGTAAGGCTGCCAAGAGGACTTGAAAGCGGGGCAGAATTGCAGGAAACCGATTTCAGGAGGTAGACTGGAATTGCATTGAAAGCATAGGAAAAGAGGCAGAACGTCCACAATGATGCACTTGTCCAAAAAGGGCGTATGCGTTTTTTCCTGAATATATTCAGGAAAAAACGCATACGCCCTTTTTGGCCAACCAAGCAAGCTTGCAAAGGAAATCTGCACTACAATGAAGTCTCACTTCCCCCCGGTCAAAAGGGCCATCTGAAAAAAGTGTAAAATCCAGAAAGGCAGGACAGGCCATGGAGAACTGGGAGCCTTGTTATGCTGATGGGCGGGATGTAAATTGCCAACAACCACTTGGGAGAAGTGTATGGTGTTTCCTGAAACATCTAAAAAACAAAGCAACAGAACCTAGGGCACTTCCACTTATGGTCCTATAGCTTAGGGAAATTAAAATCAAAAAGTCACAGCCACCCCAAAGTTTGGAACGGCTCTGTTTACAAGAACCTCGTTTACAGTACAAGTTCAACATCGCAGAAAGTGAAAAATGGATAAAGAAGTTGTGGTATTTACTTACAAAGCAATATCACTCAGCAATGAAATCTGTGTCATCAGGCCCTTAGCAGCACAATGAGTGGATTCAGGTATGATGATTCTAACTGAAGTAAGTCACACAGAAAAAGAAACATCATAAGATATCAGTAATACACGGAATGTAAACTTGGCTACACAGGAACTGAATTACAGAACAGAACAGGGTCTCAAATTTAGAAAACCATCTTATGCTTGCTTAAGGGGAAAGGTGAGTTGGGGTGCTGCATAAAACCAGAGATTGAAATGAGCACAGATAAAGTTCCTTAAGTCAAATATGGAATAGACAAGAGCTACTCCTTGCTCAACGAAATGGACTCAACACCGCATATTAAACGCCTAAGAATGTACCTGACTAGTAAGTATCTTAAAACCTATGGATTGCTATGTCTCCGAAAGAGAATCAAGCATGTGTACAGGGGCATAAACGCAGCAGTGATAGGATTGGAGAGGTTCGGTGAACAAATGAAGACCCTTTGAAGTCATATTGCATGGTACCCATTACACGGGTCTTAACTCTCCCGGTTTAAGGTATTCTTCCTTCAGCTAAAACATGCATGTGGAACCCAAGTATGATCAACCATGTGAACGGGAGACGTGTTCAAATATGTCTCAGTTTTCCTCCCCTGGTACTCGGGTGCAACATTCCAGACGCTTTACTAACACTCTCCCCACTTGGAGAGTCAGCGCCTTTAACCTCCTGTTTGGCCCAGTTTGCAATTTCTGCGGAAGATGAACAGGAATAGCGAGAACCAATGAGAGACTACCTGGAGGTGTCTGGACGGGCAAACTTAACTCTCATTTCCCACCAGGAAGAGGAAATAACCAAAGGCTCAGCGTGCCGTGCCGGAATCAGATTAGGGCCTGAAGCCATCCTGCGGTGTTGCGGCCAGGTCACAAGAAAGCGAGTTGAAGAAAGGAGCTCAGGGGCACTGTAATTCACAAACCTGCAGAGTTATAAATGACAGCTATCGTCCAAAAATAGACTGAAGTAAGGCTGCCAAGAGGACTTGAAAGCGGGGCAGAATTGCAGGAAACCGATTTCAGGAGGTAGACTGGAATTGCATTGAAAGCATAGGAAAAGAGGCAGAACGTCCACAATGATGCACTTGGCCAAAAAGGGCATATGCGTTTTTTCCTGAATATATTCAGGAAAAAACGCATACGCCCTTTTTGGCCAACCAAGCAAGCTTGCAAAGGAAATCTGCACTACAATGAAGTCTCACTTCCCCCCAGTCAAAAGGGCCATCTGAAAAAAGTGTAAAATCCAGAAAGGCAGGACAGGCCATGGAGAACTGGGAGCCTTGTTATGCTGAAGAGTGGGATGTAAATTGCCAACAACCACTCGGGAGAAGTGTATGGTGTTTCCTGAAACATCTAAAAAACAAAGCAACAGAGCCTAGGGCACTTCCACTTATGGTCCTATAGCTTAGGGAATTTAAAATCAAAAAGACACAGCCACCCCAAAGTTTGGAACGGCTCTGTTTACAAGAACCTCGTTTACAGTACAAGTTCAACATCGCAGAAATTGAAAAATGGATAAAGAAGTTGTGGTATTTACTTACAAAGCAATATCACTCAGCAATGAAATCTGTGTCATCAGGCCCTTAGCAGCACAATGAGTGGATTCAGGTATGATGATTCTAACTGAAATAAGTCACACAGAAAAAGAAACATCATAAGATATCACTAATACACGGAATGTAAACTTGGCTACACAGGAACTGCATTCCAAAACAGAACAGGGTCTCAAATTTAGAAAACCAACTTATGCTTGCTTAAGGGGAAAGGTGAGTTGGGTTGCTGCATAAAACCAGAGATTGAAATGAGCACAGATAAAGTTCCTTAAGCCAAATATGGAATAGACAAGAGCTACTCCTTGCTCAACGAAATGGACTCAATACCCCATATTAAACGCCTAAGAATGTACCTGACTAGTAAGTATCTTAAAACCTATGGATTGCTAGGTCTCCAAAAGAGAATCAAGCGTGTGTACAGGGGCATAAACGCAGCAGTGATAGGATTGGAGAGGTTCGGTGAGCAAATGAAGACCCTTTGAAGTCGTATTGCATGGTACCCATTCCACGGGTTTCAACTACCCAGGTTTAAGTTATTCTTCCTTCAGCTAAAACATGCATGTGGAACCCAGAGTATGATCAACCATGTGATCGGGAGACGTGTTCAAATATGTCTCAGTTTTCCTCCCCTGGTACTCGGGTGCAACATTCCAGACGCTTTACTAACACTCTCCGGACTTGGAGAGTCAGTCCCTTTAACCTCCTGTTTGGCCCAGTTTGCAATTTCTGCGGAAGATGAACAGGAATAGCGAGAACCAATGAGAGACTAGCTGGAGGTGTCTGGACGGGCAAATTTAACTCTCATTTCCCACCAGGAAGAGGAATTAACCAAAGGTTCAGCATTCCGGGCCGGAACCAGATTAGGGCCTGAAGCCATCCTGCGGTGTTGCGGCCAGGTCACAAGAAAGCGAGTTGAAGAAAGGAGCTCAGGGGCACTGTAATTCACAAACCTGCAGAGTTATAAATGACAGCTATCGTCCAAAAATAGACTGAAGTAAGGCTGCCAAGAGGACTTGAAAGCGGGGCAGAATTGCAGGAAACCGATTTCAGGAGGTAGACTGGAATTGCATTGAAAGCATAGGAAAAGAGGCAGAACGTCCACAATGATGCACTTGGCCAAAAAGGGCGTATGCGTTTTTTCCTGAATATATTCAGGAAAAAACGCATACGCCCTTTTTGGCCAACCAAGCAAGCTTGCAAAGGAAATCTGCACTACAATGAAGTCTCACTTCCCCCCGGTCAAAAGGGCCATCTGAAAAAAGTGTAAAATCCAGAAAGGCAACAGGCCATTGAGAACTGGGAGCCTTGTTATGCTGATGGGCGGGATGTAAATTGCCAACAGACACTCAGGAGAAGTGTATGGTGTTTCCTGAAACATCTAAAAAACAAAGCAACAGAACCTAGGGCATTTCCACTTATGGTCCTATAGCTTAGGGAAATTAAAATCAAAAAGACACAGCCACCCCAAAGTTTGGAACGGCTCTGTTTACAAGAACCTCGTTTACAGTACAAGTTCAACATCGCAGAAAGTGAAAAATGGATAAAGAAGTTGTGGTATTTACTTACAAAGCAATATCACTCAGCAATGAAATCTGTGTCATCAGGCCCTTAGCAGCACAATGAGTGGATTCAGGTACGATGATTCTAACCTAAATAAGTCACACAGAAAAAGAAACATCATAAGATATCAGTAATACACGGAATGTAAACTTGTCTACACAGGAACTGAATTACAGAACAGAACAGGGTCTCAAATTTAGAAAACCAACTTATGCTTGCTTAAGGGGAAAGGTGAGTTGGGGTGCTGCATAAAACCAGAGATTGAAATGAGCACAGATAAAGTTCCTTAAGCCAAATATGGAATAGACAAGAGCTACTCCTTGCTCAACGAAATGGACTCAACACCGCATATTAAACGCCTAAGAATGTACCTGACTAGTAAGTATCTTAAAACCTATGGATTGCTATGTCTCTGAAAGAGAATCAAGCATGTGTACAGGGGCATAAACGCAGCAGTGATAGGATTGGAGAGGTTCGGTGAGCAAATGAAGACCCTTTGAAGTCATATTGCATGGTACCCATTCCACGGGTTTCAACTACCCAGGTTTTAGGTATTCTTCCTTCAGCTAAAACATGCATGTGGAACCCAAGTATGATCAACCATGTGAACGGGAGACGTGTTCAAATATGTCTCAGTTTTCCTCCCCTGGTACTCGGGTGCAACATTCCAGACGCTTTACTAACACTCTCCCCACTTGGAAAGTCAGCACCTTTAACCTCCTGTTTGGCCCAGTTTGCAATTTCTGCGGAAGATGAACAGGAATAGCGAGAACCAATGAGAGGCTAGCTGGAGGTGTCTGGACGGGCAAATTTAACTCTCATTTCCCACCAGGAAGAGGAAATAACCAAAGGCTCAGCGTGCCGTGCCGGAACCAGATTAGGGCCTGAAGCCATCCTGCGGTGTTGCGGCCAGCTCACAAGAAAGCGAGTTGAAGAAAGGAGCTCAGGGGCACTGTAATTCACAAACCTGCAGAGTTATAAATGACAGCTATCGTCCAAAAATAGACTGAAGTAAGGCTGCCAAGAGGACTTGAAAGCGGGGCAGAATTGCAGGAAACCGATTTCAGGAGGTAGACTGGAATTGCATTGAAAGCATAGGAAAAGAGGCAGAACGTCCACAATGATGCACTTGGCCAAAAAGGGCGTATGCGTTTTTTCCTGAATATATTCAGGAAAAAACGCATACGCCCTTTTTGGCCAACCAAGCAAGCTTGCAAAGGAAATCTGCACTACAATGAAGTCTCACTTCCCCCCGGTCAAAAGGGCCATCTGAAAAAAGTGTAAAATCCAGAAAGGCAGGACAGGCCATGGAGAACTGGGAGCCTTGTTATGCTGAAGGGCGGGATGTAAATTGCCAACAAACACTCGGGAGAAGTGTATGGTGTTTCCTGAAACATCTAAAAAACAAAGCAACAGAGCCTAGGGCACTTCCACTTATGGTCCTATAGCTTAGGGAATTTAAAATCAAAAAGACAC
This sequence comes from Delphinus delphis, assembly GCF_949987515.2. Taxonomy (NCBI): domain Eukaryota; kingdom Metazoa; phylum Chordata; class Mammalia; order Artiodactyla; family Delphinidae; genus Delphinus; species Delphinus delphis. Next base: position 176,251 of record NW_027192897.1, on the reverse strand, counting down.
AGCCACCCCAAAGTTTCGAACGGCTCTGTTTACAAGAACCTCGTTTACAGTACAAGTTCAACATCGCAGAAAGTGAAAAATGGATAAAAAAGTTGTCGTATTTACTTACAAAGCAATATCACTCAGCAATGAAATCTGTGTCATCAGGCCCTTAGCAGCACAATGAGTGGATTCAGGTATGATGATTCTAACTGAAATAAGTCACACAGAAAAAGAAACATCATAAGATATCAGTAATACACGGAATGTAAACTTGGCTACACAGGAACTGAATTACAGAACAGAACAGGGTCTCAAATTTAGAAAACCAACTTATGCTTGCTTAAGGGGAAAGGTGAGTTGGGGTGCTGCATAAAACCAGAGATTGAAATGAGCACAGATAAAGTTCCTTAAGCCAAATATGGAATAGACAAGAGCTACTCCTTGCTCAACGAAATGGACTCAACACCGCATATTAAACGCCTAAGAATGTACCTGACTAGTAAGTATCTTAAAACCTATGGATTGCTATGTCTCTGAAACAGAATCAAGCATGTGTACAGGGGCATAAACGCAGCAGTGATAGGATTGGAGAGGTTCGTGAGCAAATGAAGACCCTTTGAAGTCATATTGCATGGTACCCATTCCACGGGTTTCAACTACCCAGGTTTTAGGTATTCTTCCTTCAGCTAAAACATGCATGTGGAACCCAAGTATGATCAACCATGTGAACGGGAGACGTGTTCAAATATGTCTCAGTTTTCCTCCCCTGGTACTCGGGTGCAACATTCCAGACGCTTTACTAACACTCTCCCCACTTGGAAAGTCAGTCCCTTTAACCTCCTGTTTGTCCCAGTTTGCAATTTCTGCGGAAGATGAACAGGAATAGCGAGAACCAATGAGAGGCTAGCTGGAGGTGTCTGGACGGGCAAATTTAACTCTCATTTCCCACCAGGAAGAGGAAATAACCAAAGGCTCAGCATGCCGTGCCGGAACCAGATTAGGGCCTGAAGCCATCCTGCGGTGTTGCGGCCAGCTCAAAAGAAAGCGAGTTGAAGAAAGGAGCTCAGGGGCACTGTAATTCACAAACCTGCAGAGTTATAAATGACAGCTATCGTCCAAAAATAGACTGAAGTAAGGCTGCCAAGAGGACTTGAAAGCGGGGCAGAATTGCAGGAAACCGATTTCAGGAGGTAGACTGGAATTGCATTGAAAGCATAGGAAAAGAGGCAGAACGTCCACAATGATGCACTTGGCCAAAAAGGGCGTATGCGTTTTTTCCTGAATATATTCAGGAAAAAACGCATACGCCCTTTTTGGCCAACCAAGCAAGCTTGCAAAGGAAATCTGCACTACAATGAAGTCTCACTTCCCCCCGGTCAAAAGGGCCATCTGAAAAAAGTGTAAAATCCAGAAAGGCAGGACAGGCCATGGAGAACTGGGAGCCTTGTTATGCTGAAGGGCGGGATGTAAATTGCCAACAACCACTCGGGAGAAGTGTATGGTGTTTCCTGAAACATCTAAAAAACAAAGCAACAGAGCCTAGGGCACTTCCACTTATGGTCCTATAGCTTAGGGAATTTAAAATCAAAAAGACACAGCCACCCCAAAGTTTCGAACGGCTCTGTTTACAAGAACCTCGTTTACAGTACAAGTTCAACATCGCAGAAAGTGAAAAATGGATAAAAAAGTTGTCGTATTTACTTACAAAGCAATATCACTCAGCAATGAAATCTGTGTCATCAGGCCCTTAGCAGCACAATGAGTGGATTCAGGTATGATGATTCTAACTGAAATAAGTCACACAGAAAAAGAAACATCATAAGATATCAGTAATACACGGAATGTAAACTTGGCTACACAGGAACTGAATTACAGAACAGAACAGGGTCTCAAATTTAGAAAACCAACTTATGCTTGCTTAAGGGGAAAGGTGAGTTGGGGTGCTGCATAAAACCAGAGATTGAAATGAGCACAGATAAAGTTCCTTAAGCCAAATATGGAATAGACAAGAGCTACTCCTTGCTCAACGAAATGGACTCAACACCGCATATTAAACGCCTAAGAATGTACCTGACTAGTAAGTATCTTAAAACCTATGGATTGCTATGTCTCTGAAACAGAATCAAGCATGTGTACAGGGGCATAAACGCAGCAGTGATAGGATTGGAGAGGTTCGTGAGCAAATGAAGACCCTTTGAAGTCATATTGCATGGTACCCATTCCACGGGTTTCAACTACCCAGGTTTTAGGTATTCTTCCTTCAGCTAAAACATGCATGTGGAACCCAAGTATGATCAACCATGTGAACGGGAGACGTGTTCAAATATGTCTCAGTTTTCCTCCCCTGGTACTCGGGTGCAACATTCCAGACGCTTTACTAACACTCTCCCCACTTGGAAAGTCAGTCCCTTTAACCTCCTGTTTGTCCCAGTTTGCAATTTCTGCGGAAGATGAACAGGAATAGCGAGAACCAATGAGAGGCTAGCTGGAGGTGTCTGGACGGGCAAATTTAACTCTCATTTCCCACCAGGAAGAGGAAATAACCAAAGGCTCAGCATGCCGTGCCGGAACCAGATTAGGGCCTGAAGACATCCTGCGGTGTTGCGGCCAGCTCACAAGAAAGCGAGTTGAAGAAAGGAGCTCAGGGGCACTGTAATTCACAAACCTGCAGAGTTATAAATGACAGCTATCGTCCAAAAATAGACTGAAGTAAGGCTGCCAAGAGGACTTGAAAGCGGGGCAGAATTGCAGGAAACCGATTTCAGGAGGTAGACTGGAATTGCATTGAAAGCATAGGAAAAGAGGCAGAACGTCCACAATGATGCACTTGGCCAAAAAGGGCGTATGCGTTTTTTCCTGAATATATTCAGGAAAAAACGCATACGCCCTTTTTGGCCAACCAAGCAAGCTTGCAAAGGAAATCTGCACTACAATGAAGTCTCACTTCCCCCCGGTCAAAAGGGCCATCTGAAAAAAGTGTAAAATCCAGAAAGGCAGGACAGGCCATGGAGAACTGGGAGCCTTGTTATGCTGATGGGCGGGATGTAAATTGCCAACAACCACTCGGGAGAAGTGTATGGTGTTTCCTGAAACATCTAAAAAACAAAGCAACAGAGCCTAGGGCACTTCCACTTATTGTCCTATAGCTTAGGGAAATTAAAATCAAAAAGACACAGCCACCCCAAAGTTTCGAACGGCTCTGTTTACAAGAACCTCGTTTACAGTACAAGTTCAACATCGCAGAAAGTGAAAAATGGATAAAGAACTTGTGGTACTACGTACAATGCAGTATCACTCAGCAATGAAATCTATGTCATCAGGCCCGTAGCAGCATAATGAGTGGATTCAGGTACGATGATTCTAACTGAAATAAGTCACACAGAAAAAGAAACATCATAAGATATCACTAATACACGGAATGTAAACTTGGCTACACAGGAACTGAATTACAGAACAGAACAGGGTCTCAAATTTAGAAAACCAACTTATGCTTGCTTAAGGGTAAAGGTGAGTTGGGGTGCTGCATAAAACCAGAGATTGAAATGAGCACAGATAAAGTTCCTTAAGCCAAATATGGAATAGACAAGAGCTACTCCTTGCTCAACGAAATGGACTCAACACCGCATATTAAATGCCTAAGAATGTACCTGACTAGTAAGTATCTTAAAACCTATGGATTGCTATGTCTCTGAAAGAGAATCAAGCATGTGTACAGGGGCATAAACGCAGCAGTGATAGGATTGGAGAGGTTCGGTGAGCAAATGAAGACCCTTTGAAGTCATATTGCATGGTACCCATTCCACGAGTTTCAACTACCCAGGTTTAAGGTATTCTTCCTTCAGCTAAAACATGCATGTGGAACCTAGAGTATGATCAACCATGTGATCGGGAGACGTGTTCAAATATGTCTCAGTTTTCGTACCCTGCTACTCGGGTGCAACATTCCAGACGCTTTACTAACACTCTCCCCACTTGGAGAGTCAGCGCCTTTAACCTCCTGTTTGGCCCAGTTTGCAATTTCTGTGGAAGATGAACAGGAATAGCGAGAACCAATGAGAGACTAGCTGGAGGTGTCTGGATGGGCAAATTTAACTCTCATTTCCCACCAAGAAGAGGAATTAACCAAAGGCTCAGCGTGCCGTGCCAGAACCAGATTCGGGCCTGAAGACATCCTGCGGTGTTGCGGCCAGGTCACAAGAAAGCGAGTTGAAGAAAGGAGCTCAGGGGCACTGTAATTCACAAACCTGCAGAGTTATAAATGACAGCTATCGTCCAAAAATAGACTGAAGTAAGGCTGCCAAGAGGACTTGAAAGCGGGGCAGAATTGCAGGAAACCGATTTCAGGAGGTAGACTGGAATTGCATTGAAAGCATAGGAAAAGAGGCAGAACGTCCACAATGATGCACTTGGCCAAAAAGGGCGTATGCGTTTTTTCCTGAATATATTCAGGAAAAAACGCATACGCCCTTTTTGGCCAACCAAGCAAGCTTGCAAAGGAAATCTGCACTACAATGAAGTCTCACTTCCCCCCGGTCAAAAGGGCCATCTGAAAAAAGTGTAAAATCCAGAAAGGCAGGACAGGCCATGGAGAACTGGGAGCCTTGTTATGCTGATGGCCGGGGCGTAAATTGCCAACAACCACTCGGGAGAAGTGTATGGTGTTTCCTGAAACATCTAAAAAACAAAGCAACAGAGCCTAGGGCACTTCCACTTATGGTCCTATAGCTTAGGGAATTTAAAATCAAAAAGACACAGCCACCCCAAAGTTTGGAATGGCTCTGTTTACAAGAACCTCGTTTACAGTACAAGTTCAACATCGCAGAAATTGAAAAATGGATAAAGAAGTTGTCGTATTTACTTACAAAGCAATATCACTCAGCAATGAAATCTGTGTCATCAGGCCCTTAGCAGCACAATGAGTGGATTCAGGTATGATGATTCTAACTGAAATAAGTCACACAGAAAAAGAAACATCATAAGATATCACTAATACACGGAATGTAAACTTGGCTACACAGGAACTGAATTACAGAACAGAACAGGGCCTCAAATTTAGAAAACCAACTTATGCTTGCTTAAGGGGAAAGGTGAGTTGGGGTGCTGCATAAAACCAGAGATTGAAATGAGCACAGATAAAGTTCCTTAAGCCAAATATGGAATAGACAAGAGCTACTCCTTGCTCAACGAAATGGACTCAACACCGCATATTAAACGCCTAAGAATGTACCTGACTAGTAAGTATCTTAAAACCTATGGATTGCTATGTCTCCGAAAGAGAATCAAGCATGTGTACAGGGGCATAAACGCAGCAGTGATAGGATTGGAGAGGTTCGGTGAGCAAATGAAGACCCTTTGAAGTCATATTGCATGGTACCCATTCCACGGGTTTCAAATACACAGGTTTAAGGTATTCTTCCTTCAGCTAAAACATGCATGTGGAACCCAAGTATGATCAACCATGTGAACGGGAGACGTGTTCAAATATGTCTCAGTTTTCCTCCCCTGGTACTCGGGTGCAACATTCCAGACGCTTTACTAACACTCTCCCGACTTGGAGAGTCAGTCCCTTTAACCTCCTGTTTGGCCCAGTTTGCAATTTCTGCGGAAGATGAACAGGAATAGCGAGAACCAATGAGAGGCTAGCTGGAGGTGTCTGGACGGGCAAATTTAACTCTCATTTCCCACCAGGAAGAGGAATTAACCAAAGGCTCAGCATGCCGTGCCGGAACCAGATTAGGGCCTGAAGCCATCCTGCGGTGTTGCGGCCAGCTCACAAGAAAGCGATTTGAAGAAAGGAGCTCAGGGGCACTGTAATTCACAAACCTGCAGAGTTATAAATGACAGCTATCGTCCAAAAATTGACTGAAGTAAGGCTGCCAAGAGGACTTGAAAGCGGGGCAGAATTGCAGGAAACCGATTTCAGGAGGTAGACTGGAATTGCATTGAAAGCATAGGAAAAGAGGCAGAACGTCCACAATGATGCACTTGGCCAAAAAGGGCGTATGCGTTTTTTCCTGAATATATTCAGGAAAAAACGCATATGCCCTTTTTGGCCAACCAAGCAAGCTTGCAAAGGAAATCTGCACTACAATGAAGTCTCACTTCCCCCCGGTCAAAAGGGCCATCTGAAAAAAGTGTAAAATCCAGAAAGGCAGGACAGGCCATGGAGAACTGGGAGCCTTGTTATGCTGAAGGGCGGGATGTAAATTGCCAACAACCACTCGGGAGAAGTGTATGGTGTTTCCTGAAACATCTAAAAAACAAAGCAACAGAGCCTAGGGCACTTCCACTTATGGTCCTATAGCTTAGGGAAATTAAAATCAAAAAGACACAGCCACCCCAAAGTTTGGAACGGCTCTGTTTACAAGAACCTCGTTTACAGTACAAGTTCAACATCACAGAAAGTGAAAAATGGATAAAGAAGTTGTGGTATTTACTTACAAAGCAATATCACTCAGCAATGAAATCTGTGTCATCAGGCCCTTAGCAGCACAATGAGTGGATTCAGGTATGATGATTCTAACTGAAATAAGTCACACAGAAAAAGAAACATCATAAGATATCAGTAATACACGGAATGTAAACTTGGCTACACAGGAACTGAATTACAGAACAGAACAGGGTCTCAAATTTAGAAAACCAACTTATTCTTGCTTAAGGGTAAAGGTGAGTTGGGGTGCTGCATAAAACCAGAGATTGAAATGAGCACAGATAAAGTTCCTTAAGCCAAATATGGAATAGACAAGAGCTACTCCTTGCTCAATGAAATGGACTCAACACCGCATATTAAACGCCTAAGAAGGTACCTGTCTAGTAAGTATCTTAAAACCTATGGATTGCTATGTCTCTGAAACAGAATCAAGCATGTGTACAGGGGCATAAACGCAGCAGTGATAGGATTGGAGAGGTTCGTGAGCAAATGAAGACCCTTTGAAGTCATATTGCATGGTACCCATTACACGGGTCTCAACTCTCCAGGTTTAAGGTATTCTTCCTTCAGCTAAAACATGCATGTGGAACCCAGAGTATGATCAACCGTGTGAACGGGAGACGTGTTCAAATATGTCTCAGTTTTCCTCCCCTGGTACTCGGGTGCAACATTCCAGACGCTTTACTAACACTCTCCCGACTTGGAGAGTCAGTCCCTTTAACCTCCTGTTTGGCCCAGTTTGCAATTTCTGCGGAAGGTGAACAGGAATAGCGAGAACCAATGAGAGACTAGCTGGAGGTGTCTGGACGGGCAAATTTAACTCTCATTTCCCACCAGGAAGAGGAATTAACCAAAGGCTCAGCGTGCCGTGCCGGAACCAGATTAGGGCCTGAAGCCATCCTGCGGTGTTGCGGCCAGCTCACAAGAAAGCGAGTTGTAGAAAGGAGCTCAGGGGCACTGTAATTCACAAACCTGCAGAGTTATAAATGACAGCTATCGTCCAAAAATAGACTGAAGTAAGGCTGCCAAGAGGACTTGAAAGCGGGGCAGAATTGCAGGAAACCGATTTCAGGAGGTAGACTGGAATTGCATTGAAAGCATAGGAAAAGAGGCAGAACGTCCACAATGATGCACTTGGCCAAAAAGGGCGTATGCGTTTTTTCCTGAATATATTCAGGAAAAAACGCATACGCCCTTTTTTGCCAACCAAGCAAGCTTGCAAAGGAAATCTGCACTACAATGAAGTCTCACTTCCCCCCGGTCAAAAGGGCCATCTGAAAAAAGTGTAAAATCCAGAAAGGCAGGACAGGCCATGGAGAACTGGGAGCCTTGTTATGCTGATGGGCGGGATGTAAATTGCCAACAACCATTCGGGAGAAGTGTATGGTGTTTCCTGAAACATCTAAAAAACAAAGCAACAGAGCCTAGTGCACTTCCACTTATGGTCCTATAGCTTAGGGAAATTAAAATCAAAAAGACACAGCCACCCCAAAGTTTGGGACGCCTCCGTTTACAAGAACCTCGTTTACCGTACAAGTTCAATATCACAGAAAGTGAAAAATGGATAAAGAACTTGTGGTACTTACGTACAATGCAGTATCACTCAGCAATGAAATCTATGTCATCAGGCCCGTAGCAGCATAATGAGTGGATTCAGGTACGATGATTCTAACTGAAATAAGTCACACAGAAAAAGAAACATCATAAGATATCACTAATACACGGAATGGAAACTTGGCTACACAGGAACTGAATTACAGAACAGAACAGGGTCTCAAATTTAGAAAACCAACTTATGCTTGCTTAAGGGTAAAGGTGAGTTGGCGTGCTGCATAAAACCAGAGATTGAAATGAGCACAGATAAAGTTCCTTAAGCCAAATATGGAATAGACAAGAGCTACTCCTTGCTCAACGAAATGGACTCAACACCGCATATTAAATGCCTAAGAATGTACCTGACTAGTAATTATCTTAAAACCTATGGATTGCTATGTCTCCGAAAGAGAATCAAGCATGTGTACAGGGGCATAAACGCAGCAGTGATAGGATTGGAGAGGTTCGGTGAGCAAATGAAGACCCTTTGAAGTCATATTGCATGGTACCCATTCCACGGGTTTCAACTACCCAGGTTTAAGGTATTCTTCCTTCAGCTAAAACATGCATGTGGAACCTAGAGTATGATCAACCATGTGAACGGGAGACGTGTTCAAATATGTCTCAGTTTTCGTACCCTGGTACTCGGGTGCAACATTCCAGACGCTTTACTAACACTCTCCCCACTTGGAGAGTCAGTCCCTTTAACCTCCTGTTTGGCCCAGTTTGCAATTTCTGTGGAAGATGAACAGGAATAGCGAGAACCAATGAGAGACTAGCTGGAGGTGTCTGGATGGGCAAATTTAACTCTCATTTCCCACCAGGAAGAGGAATTAACCAAAGGCTCAGCGTGCCGTGCCGGAACCAGATTAGGGCCTGAAGACATCCTGCAGTGTTGCGGCCAGGTCACAAGAAAGCGAGTTGAAGAAAGGAGCTCAGGGGCACTGTAATTCACAAACCTGCAGAGTTATAAATGACAGCTATCGTCCAAAAATAGACTGAAGTAAGGCTGCCAAGAGGACTTGAAAGCGGGGCAGAATTGCAGGAAACCGATTTCAGGAGGTAGACTGGAATTGCATTGAAAGCATAGGAAAAGAGGCAGAACGTCCACAATGATGCACTTGGCCAAAAAGGGCGTATGCGTTTTTTCCTGAATATATTCAGGAAAAAACGCATACGCCCTTTTTGGCCAACCAAGCAAGCTTGCAAAGGAAATCTGCACTACAATGAAGTCTCACTTCCCCCCGGTCAAAAGGGCCATCTGAAAAAAGTGTAAAATCCAGAAAGGCAGGACAGGCCATGGAGAACTGAGAGCCTTGTTCTGCTGATGGGCGGGATGTAAATTGCCAACAACCACTCGGGAGAAGTGTATGGTGTTTCCTGAAACATCTAAAAAACAAAGCAACAGAGCCTAGGGCACTTCCACTTATGGTCCTATAGCTTAGGGAATTTAAAATCAAAAAGACACAGCCACCCCAAAGTTTGGAACGGCTCTGTTTACAAGAACCTCATTTACAGTACAAGTTCAACATCGCAGAAATTGAAAAATGGATAAAGAAGTTGTGGTATTTACTTACAAAGCAATATCACTCAGCAATGAAATCTGTGTCATCAGGCCCTTAGCAGCACAATGAGTGGATTCAGGTATGATGATTCTAACTGAAATCAGTCACACAGAAAAAGAAACATCATAAGATATCAGTAATACACGGAATGTAAGCTTGGCTACACAGGAACTGAATTACAGAACAGAACAGGGTCTCAAATTTAGAAAACCAACTTATGCTTGCTTAAGGGGAAAGGTGAGTTGGGGTGCTGCATAAAACCAGAGATTGAAATGAGCACAGATAAAGTTCCTTAAGCCAAATATGGAATAGACAAGAGCTACTCCTTGCTCAACGAAATGGACTCAACACCGCATATTAAACGCCTAAGAATGTACCTGACTAGTAAGTATTTTAAACCTATGGATTGCTATGTCTCCGAAACAGAATCAAGCATGTGTACAGGGGCATAAACGCAGCAGTGATAGGATTGGAGAGGTTCGGTGAGCAAATGAAGACCCTTTGAAGTCATATTGCATGGTACCCATTCCACGGGTTTCAACTACCCAGGTTTTAGGTATTCTTCCTTCAGCTAAAACATGCATGTGGAACCCAAGTATGATCAACCATGTGAACGGGAGACGTGTTCAAATATGTCTCAGTTTTCCTCCCCTGGTACTCGGGTGCAACATTCCAGACGCTTTACTAACACTCTCCCCACTTGGAAAGTCAGCGCCTTTAACCTCCTGTTTGTCCCAGTTTGCAATTTCTGCGGAAGATGAACAGGAATAGCGAGAACCAATGAGAGGCTAGCTGGAGGTGTCTGGACGGGCAAATTTAACTCTCATTTCCCACCAGGAAGAGGAAATAACCAAAGCCTCAGCGTGCCGTGCCGGAACCAGATTAGGGCCTAAAGCCATTCTGCGGTGTTGCGGCCAGCTCAAAAGAAAGCGAGTTGAAGAAAGGAGCTCAGGGGCACTGTAATTCACAGACCTGCAGAGTTATAAATGACAGCTATCGTCCAAAAATAGACTGAAGTAAGGCTGCCAAGAGGACTTGAAAGTGGGGCAGAATTGCAGGAAACCGATTTCAGGAGGTAGACTGGAATTGCATTGAAAGCATAGGAAAAGAGGCAGAACGTCCACAATGATGCACTTGGCCAAAAAGGGCGTATGCGTTTTTTCCTGAATATATTCAGGAAAAAACGCATACGCCCTTTTTGGCCAACCAAGCAAGCTTGCAAAGGAAATCTGCACTACAATGAAGTCTCACTTCCCCCCGGTCAAAAGGGCCATCTGAAAAAAGTGTAAAATCCAGAAAGGCAGGACAGGCCATGGAGAACTGGGAGCCTTGTTATGCTGAAGGGCGGGATGTAAATTGCCAACAAACACTCGGGAGAAGTGTATGGTGTTTCCTGAAACATCTAAAAAACAAAGCAACAGAGCCTAGGGCACTTCCACTTATGGTCCTATAGCTTAGGGAATTTAAAATCAAAAAGACACAGCCACCCCAACGTTTCGAACGGCTCTGTTTACAAGAACCTCGTTTACAGTAGAAGTTCAACATCGCAGAAAGTGAAAAATGGATAAAGAACTTGTGGTACTTACGTACAATGCAGTATCACTCAGCAATGAAATCTATGTCATCAGGCCCGTAGCAGCATAATGAGTGGATTCAGGTACGATGATTCTAACTGAAATAAGTCACACAGAAAAAGAAACATCATAAGATATCACTAATACACGGAATGGAAACTTGGCTACACAGGAACTGAATTACAGAACAGAACAGGGTCTCAAATTTAGAAAACCAACTTATGCTTGCTTAAGGGTAAAGGTGAGTTGGGGTGCTGCATAAAACCAGAGATTGAAATGAGCACAGATAAAGTTCCTTAAGCCAAATATGGAATAGACAAGAGCTACTCCTTGCTCAACGAAATGGACTCAACACCGCATATTAAATGCCTAAGAATGTACCTGACTAGTAATTATCTTAAAACCTATGGATTGCTATGTCTCCGAAAGAGAATCAAGCATGTGTACAGGGGCATAAACGCAGCAGTGATAGGATTGGAGAGGTTCGGTGAGCAAATGAAGACCCTTTGAAGTCATATTGCATGGTACCCATTCCACGGGTTTCAACTACCCAGGTTTAAGGTATTCTTCCTTCAGCTAAAACATGCATGTGGAACCTAGAGTATGATCAACCATGTCATCGGGAGACGTGTTCAAATATGTCTCAGTTTTCGTACCCTGGTACTCGGGTGCAACATTCCAGACGCTTTACTAACACTCTCCCCACTTGGAGAGTCAGTCCCTTTAACCTCCTGTTTGGCCCAGTTTGCAATTTCTGTGGAAGATGAACAGGAATAGCGAGAACCAATGAGAGACTAGCTGGAGGTGTCTGGATGGGCAAATTTAACTCTCATTTCCCACCAGGAAGAGGAATTAACCAAAGGCTCAGCGTGCCGTGCCGGAACCAGATTAGGGCCTGAAGACATCCTGCAGTGTTGCGGCCAGGTCACAAGAAAGCGAGTTGAAGAAAGGAGCTCAGGGGCACTGTAATTCACAAACCTGCAGAGTTATAAATGACAGCTATCGTCCAAAAATAGACTGAAGTAAGGCTGCCAAGAGGACTTGAAAGCGGGGCAGAATTGCAGGAAACCGATTTCAGGAGGTAGACTGGAATTGCACTGCAAGCATAGGAAAAGAGGCAGAACGTCCACAATGATGCACTTGGCCAAAAAGGGCGTATGCGTTTTTTCCTGAATATATTCAGGAAAAAACGCATACGCCCTTTTTGGCCAACCAAGCAAGCTTGCAAAGGAAATCTGCACTACAATGAAGTCTCACTTCCCCCCGGTCAAAAGGGCCATCTGAAAAAAGTGTAAAATCCAGAAAGGCAGGACAGGCCATGGAGAACTGAGAGCCTTGTTCTGCTGATGGGCGGGATGTAAATTGCCAACAACCACTCGGGAGAAGTGTATGGTGTTTCCTGAAACATCTAAAAAACAAAGCAACAGAGCCTAGGGCACTTCCACTTATGGTCCTATAGCTTAGGGAATTTAAAATCAAAAAGACACAGCCACCCCAAAGTTTCGAACGGCTCTGTTTACAAGAACCTCGTTTACAGTACAAGTTCAACATCGCAGAAATTGAAAAATGGATAAAGAAGTTGTGGTATTTACTTACAAAGCAATATCACTCAGCAATGAAATCTGTGTCATCAGGCCCTTAGCAGCACAATGAGTGGATTCAGGTATGATGATTCTAACTGAAATAAGTCACACAGAAAAAGAAACATCATAAGATATCAGTAATACACGGAATGTAAACTTGGCTACACAGGAACTGAATTACAGAACAGAACAGGGTCTCAAATTTAGAAAACCAACTTATGCTTGCTTAAGGGGAAAGGTGAGTTGGGGTGCTGCATAAAACCAGAGATTGAAATGAGCACAGATAAAGTTCCTTAAGCCAAATATGGAATAGACAAGAGCTACTCCTTGCTCAACGAAATGGACTCAATACCGCATATTAAACGCCTAAGAATGTACCTGACTAGTAAGTATCTTAAAACCTATGGATTGCTATGTCTCCGAAAGAGAATCAAGCATGTGTACAGGGGCATAAACGCAGCAGTGATAGGATTGGAGAGGTTCGGTGAGCAAATGAAGACCCTTTGAAGTCATATTGCATGGTACCCATTCCACGGGTTTCAACTACCCAGGTTTTAGGTATTCTTCCTTCAGCTAAAACATGCATGTGGAACCCAAGTATGATCAACCATGTGAACGGGAGACGTGTTCAAATATGTCTCAGTTTTCCTCCCCTGGTACTCGGGTGCAACATTCCAGACGCTTTACTAACACTCTCCCCACTTGGAGAGTCAGTCCCTTTAACCTCCTGTTTGGCCCAGTTTGCAATTTCTGCGGAAGATGAACAGGAATAGCGAGAACCAATGAGAGGCTAGCTGGAGGTGTCTGGACGGGCAAATTTAACTCTCATTTCCCACCAGGAAGAGGAAATAACCAAAGGCTCAGCGTGCCGTGCCGGAACCAGATTAGGGCCTGAAGCCATCCTGCGGTGTTGCGGCCAGCTCAAAAGAAAGCGAGTTGAAGAACAGAGCTCAGGGGCACTGTAATTCACAAACCTGCAGAGTTATAAATGACAGCTATCGCCCAAAAATAGACTGAAGTAAGGCTGCCAAGAGGACTTGAAAGCGGGGCAGAATTGCAGGAAACCGATTTCAGGAGGTAGACTGGAATTGCATTGAAAGCATAGGAAAAGAGGCAGAACGTCCACAATGATGCACTTGGCCAAAAAGGGCGTATGCGTTTTTTCCTGAATATATTCAGGAAAAAACGCATACGCCCTTTTTGGCCAACCAAGCAAGCTTGCAAAGGAAATCTGCACTACAATGAAGTCTCACTTCCCCCCGGTCAAAAGGGCCATCTGAAAAAAGTGTAAAATCCAGAAAGGCAGGACAGGCCATGGAGAACTGGGAGCCTTGTTATGCTGAAGGGCGGGATGTAAATTGCCAACAACCACTCGGGAGAAGTGTATGGTGTTTCCTGAAACATCTAAAAAACAAAGCAACAGAGCCTAGGGCACTTCCACTTATGGTCCTATAGCTTAGGGAATTTAAAATCAAAAAGACACAGCCACCCCAAAGTTTCGAACGGCTCTGTTTACAAGAACCTCGTTTACAGTACAAGTTCAACATCGCAGAAAGTGAAAAATGGATAATTAAGTTGTGGTATTTACTTACAAAGCAATATCACTCAGCAATGAAATCTGTGTCATCAGGACCTTAGCAGCACAATGAGTGGATTCAGGTATGATGATTCTAACTGAAATAAGTCACACAGAAAAAGAAACATCATAAGATATCAGTAATACACGGAATGGAAACTTGGCTACACAGGAACTGAATTACAGAACAGAACAGGGTCTCAAATTTAGAAAACCAACTTATGCTTGCTTAAGGGTAAAGGTGAGTTGGGGTGCTGCATAAAACCAGAGATTGAAATGAGCACAGATAAAGTTCCTTAAGCCAAATATGGAATAGACAAGAGCTACTCCTTGCTCAACGAAATGGACTCAACACCCCATATTAAACGCCTAAGAATGTACCTGACTACTAAGTATCTTAAAACCTATGGATTGCTATGTCTCCAAAAGAGAATCAAGCGTGTGTACAGGGGCATAAACGCAGCAGTGATAGGATTGGAGAGGTTCGGTGAGCAAATGAAGACCCTTTGAAGTCATATTGCATGGTACCCATTACACGGGTCTCAACTCTCCAGGTTTTAGGTATTCTTCCTTCAGCTAAAACATGCATGTGGAACCCAGAGTATGATCAACCATGTGAACGGGAGACGTGTTCAAATATGTCTCAGTTTTCCTCCCCTGGTACTCGGGTGCAACATTCCAGACGCTTTACTAACTCTCTCCCGACTTGGAGAGTCAGTGCCTTTAAACTCCTGTTTGGCCCAGTTTGCAATTTCTGCGGAAGATGAACAGGAATAGCGAGAACCAATGAGAGGCTAGCTGGAGGTGTCTGAACGGGCAAATTTAACTCTCATTTCCCACCAGGAAGAGGAATTAACCAAAGGCTCAGCGTGCCGGGCCGGAACGAGATTAGGGCCTGAAGCCATCCTGCGGTGTTGCGGCCAGGTCACAAGAAAGCAAGTTGAAGAAAGGAGGTCAGGGTCTCTGTAATTCACAAACCTGCAGAGTTATAAATGACAGCTATCGTCCAAAAATAGACTGAAGTAAGGCTGCCAAGAGGACTTGAAAGCGGGGCAGAATTGCAGGAAACCGATTTCAGGAGGTAGACTGGAATTGCATTGAAAGCATAGGAAAAGAGGCAGAACGTCCACAATGATGCACTTGGCCAAAAAGGGCGTATGCGTTTTTTCCTGAATATATTCAGGAAAAAACGCATACGCCCTTTTTGGCCAACCAAGCAAGCTTGCAAAGGAAATCTGCACTACAATGAAGTCTCACTTCCGCCCGGTCAAAAGGGCCATCTGAAAAAAGTTTAAAATCCAGAAAGGCAGGACAGGCCATGGAGAACTGGGAGCCTTGTTATGCTGATGGGCGGGATGTAAATTGCCAACAGACACTTGGGAGAAGTGTATGGTGTTTCCTGAAACATCTAAAAAACAAAGCAACAGAGCCTAGGGCACTTCCACTTATGGTCCTATAGCTTAGGGAAATTAAAATCAAAAAGACACAGCCACCCCAAAGTTTGGGACGCCTCTGTTTACAAGAACCTCGTTTACAATACAAGTTCAAATTCGCAGAAAGTGAAAAATGGATAAAGAAGTTGTGGTATTCACTTACAAAGCAATATCACTCAGCAATGAAATCTATGTCATCAGGCCCTTAGCAGCACAATGACTGGATTCAGGTATGATGATTCTAACTGAAATAAGTCACACAGAAAAAGAAACATCATAAGATATCAGTAATACACGGAATGTAAACTTGGCTACACAGGAACTGAATTACAGAACAGAACAGGGTCTCAAATTTAGAAAACCAACTTATGCTTGCTTAAGGGGAAAGGTGAGTTGGGGTGCTGCATAAAACCAGAGATTGAAATGAGCACAGATAAAGTTCCTTAAGCCAAATATGGAATAGACAAGAGCTACTCCTTGCTCAACGAAATGGACTCAACACCGCATATTAAACGCCTAAGAATGTACCTGACTAGTAAGTATCTTAAAACCTATGGATTGCTATGTCTCCGAAAGAGAATCAAGCATGTGTACAGGGGCATAAACGCAGCAGTGATAGGATTGGAGAGATTCGGTGAGGAAATGAAGACCCTTTGAAGTCATATTGCATGGTACCCATTACACGGGTCTCAACTCTCCAGGTTTTAGGTATTCTTCCTTCAGCTAAAACATGCATGTGGAACCCAGAGTATGATCAACCATGTGAACGGGAGACGTGTTCAAATATGTCTCAGTTTTCCTCCCCTGGTACTCGGGTGCAACATTCCAGACGCTTTACTAACTCTCTCCCGACTTGGAGAGTCAGTGCCTTTAAACTCCTGTTTGGCCCAGTTTGCAATTTCTGCGGAAGATGAACAGGAATAGCGAGAACCAATGAGAGGCTAGCTGGAGGTGTCTGAACGGGCAAATTTAACTCTCATTTCCCACCAGGAAGAGGAATTAACCAAAGGCTCAGCGTGCCGGGCCGGAACGAGATTAGGGCCTGAAGCCATCCTGCGGTGTTGCGGCCAGGTCACAAGAAAGCAAGTTGAAGAAAGGAGGTCAGGGGCACTGTAATTCACAAACCTGCAGAGTTATAAATGACAGCTATCGTCCAAAAATAGACTGAAGTAAGGCTGCCAAGAGGACTTGAAAGCGGGGCAGAATTGCAGGAAACCGATTTCAGGAGGTAGACTGGAATTGCATTGAAAGCATAGGAAAAGAGGCAGAACGTCCACAATGATGCACTTGGCCAAAAAGGGCGTATGCGTTTTTTCCTGAATATATTCAGGAAAAAACGCATACGCCCTTTTTGGCCAACCAAGCAAGCTTGCAAAGGAAATCTGCACTACAATGAAGTCTCACTTCCCCCCGGTCAAAAGGGCCATCTGAAAAAAGTTTAAAATCCAGAAAGGCAGGATAGGCCATTGAGAACTGGGAGCCTTGTTATGCTGATGGGCGGGATGTAAATTGCCAACAGACACTTGGGAGAAGTGTATGGTGTTTCCTAAAACATCTAAAAAACAAAGCAACAGAGCCTAGGGCACTTCCACTTATGGTCCTATAGCTTAGGGAAATTAAAATCAAAAAGACACAGCCACCCCAAAGTTTGGGACGCCTCTGTTTACAAGAACCTCGTTTACAATACAAGTTCAAATTCGCAGAAAGTGAAAAATGGATAAAGAAGTTGTGGTATTCACTTACAAAGCAATATCACTCAGCAATGAAATCTATGTCATCAGGCCCTTAGCAGCACAATGACTGGATTCAGGTATGATGATTCTAACTGAAATAAGTCACACAGAAAAAGAAACATCATAAGATATCAGTAATACACGGAATGTAAACTTGGCTACACAGGAACTGAATTACAGAACAGAACAGGGTCTCAAATTTAGAAAACCAACTTATGCTTGCTTAAGGGGAAAGGTGAGTTGGGGTGCTGCATAAAACCAGAGATTGAAATGAGCACAGATAAAGTTCCTTAAGCCAAATATGGAATAGACAAGAGCTACTCCTTGCTCAACGAAATGGACTCAACACCGCATATTAAACGCCTAAGAATGTACCTGACTAGTAAGTATCTTAAAACCTATGGATTGCTATGTCTCCGAAAGAGAATCAAGCATGTGTACAGGGGCATAAACGCAGCAGTGATAGGATTGGAGAGATTCGGTGAGGAAATGAAGACCCATTGAAGTCATATTGCATGGTACCCATTCCACGGGTTTCAACTACCCAGGTTTTAGGTATTCTTCCTTCAGCTAAAACATGCATGTGGAACCCAGAGTATGATCAACCATGTGATCGGGAGACGTGTTCAAATATGTCTCAGTTTTCGTACCCTGGTACTCGGGTGCAACATTCCAGACGCTTTACTAACACTCTCCCCACTTGGAGAGTCAGTCCCTTTAACCTCCTGTTTGGCCCAGTTCGCAATTTCTGCGGAAGATGAACAGGAATAGCGAGAACCAATGAGAGACTAGCTGGAGGTGTCTGGACGGGCAAATTTAACTCTCATTTCCCACCAGGAAGAGGAATTAACCAAAGGCTCAGCGTGCCGTGCCGGAACCAGATTAGGGCCTGAAGCCATCCTGCGGTGTTGCGGCCAGCTCACAAGAAAGCGAGTTGAAGAAAGGAGCTCAGGGGCACTGTAATTCACAAACCTGCAGAGTTATAAATGACAGCTATTGTCCAAAAATAGACTGAAGTAAGGCTGCCAAGAGGACTTGAAAGCGGGGCAGAATTGCAGGAAACCGATTTCAGGAGGTAGACTGGAATTGCATTGAAAGCATAGGAAAAGAGGCAGAACGTCCACAATGATGCACTTGGCCAAAAAGGGCGTATGCGTTTTTTCCTGAATATATTCAGGAAAAAACGCATACGCCCTTTTTGGCCAACCAAGCAAGCTTGCAAAGGAAATCTGCACTACAATGAAGTCTCACTTCCCCCCGGTCAAAAGGGCCATCTGAAAAAAGTGTAAAATCCAGAAAGGCAGGACAGGCCATGGAGAACTGGGAACCTTGTTATGCTGATGGGCGGGATGTAAATTGCCAACAACCACTCGGGAGAAGTGTATGGTGTTTCCTGAAACATCTAAAAAACAAAGCAACAGAACCTAGGGCACTTCCACTTATGGTCCTATAGCTTAGGGAATTTAAAATCAAAAAGACACAGCCACCCCAAAGTTTGGAACGGCTCTGTTTACAAGAACCTCGTTTGCAGTACAAGTTCAACATCGCAGAAAGTGAAAAATGGATAAAGAAGTTGTGGTATTTACTTACAAAGCAATATCACTCAGCAATGAAATCTGTGTCATCAGGCCCTTAGCAACACAATGAGTGGATTCAGGTATGTTGATTCTAACTGAAATAAGTCACACAGAAAAAGAAACATCATAAGATATCAGTAATACACGGAATGTAAACTTGGCTACACAGGAACTGAATTACAGAACAGAACAGGGTCTCAAATTTAGAAAACCAACTTATTCTTGCTTAAGGGTAAAGGTGAGTTGGGGTGCTGCATAAAACCAGAGATTGAAATGAGCACAGATAAAGTTCCTTAAGCCAAATATGGAATAGACAAGAGCTACTCCTTGCTCAACGAAATGGACTCAACACCGCATATTAAACGCCTAAGAAGGTACCTGTCTAGTAAGTATCTTAAAACCTATGGATTGCTATGTCTCCGAAAGAGAATCAAGCATGTGTACAGGGGCATAAACGCAGCAGTGATAGGATTGGAGAGGTTCGTGAGCAAATGAAGACCCTTTGAAGTCATATTGCATGGTACCCATTACACGGGTCTCAACTCTCCAGGTTTAAGGTATTCTTCCTTCAGCTAAAACATGCATGTGGAACCCAGAGTATGATCAACCGTGTGAACGGGAGACGTGTTCAAATATGTCTCAGTTTTCCTCCCCTGGTACTCGGGTGCAACATTCCAGACGCTTTACTAACACTCTCCCGACTTGGAGAGTCAGTCCCTTTAACCTCCTGTTTGGCCCAGTTTGCAATTTCTGCGGAAGATGAACAGGAATAGCGAGAACCAATGAGAGACTAGCTGGAGGTGTCTGGACGGGCAAATTTAACTCTCATTTCCCACCAGGAAGAGGAAATAACCAAAGGCTCAGCATGCCGTGCCGGAACCAGATTAGGGCCTGAAGACATCCTGCGGTGTTGCGGCCAGGTCACAAGAAAGCGAGTTGAAGAAAGGAGCTCAGGGGCACTGTAATTCACAAACCTGCAGAGTTATAAATGACAGCTATCGTCCAAAAATAGACTGAAGTAAGGCTGCCAAGAGGACTTGAAAGCGGGGCAGAATTGCAGGAAACCGATTTCAGGAGGTAGACTGGAATTGCATTGAAAGCATAGGAAAAGAGGCAGAACGTCCACAATGATGCACTTGGCCAAAAAGGGCGTATGCGTTTTTTCCTGAATATATTCAGGAAAAAACGCATACGCCCTTTTTGGCCAACCAAGCAAGCTTGCAAAGGAAATCTGCACTACAATGAAGTCTCACTTCCCCCCGGTCAAAAGGGCCATCTGAAAAAAGTGTAAAATCCAGAAAGGCAGGACAGGCCATGGAGAACTGGGAGCCTTGTTATGCTGATGGGCGGGATGTAAGTTGCCAACAACCACTCGGGAGAAGTGTATGGTGTTTCCTGAAACATCTAAAAAACAAAGCAACAGAGCCTAGGGCACTTCCACTTATGGTCCTATAGCTTAGGGAAATTAAAATCAAAAAGACACAGCCACCCCAAAGTTTGGGACGCCTCTGTTTACAAGAACCTCGTTTACAATACAAGTTCAACATCGCAGAAAGGGAAAAATGGATAAAGAAGTTGTGGTATTCACTTACAAAGCAATATCACTCAGCAATGAAATCTATGTCATCAGGCCCTTAGCAGCACAATGAGTGGATTCAGGTATGATGATTCTAACTGAAATAAGTCACACAGAAAAAGAAACATCATAAGATATCAGTAATACACGGAATGTAAACTTGGCTACACAGGAACTGAATTACAGAACAGAACAGGGTCTCAAATTTAGAAAACCAACTTATGCTTGCTTAAGGGGAAAGGTGAGTTGGGGTGCTGCATAAAACCAGAGATTGAAATGAGCACAGATAAAGTTCCTTAAGCCACATATGGAATAGACAAGAGCTACTCCTTGCTCAACGAAATGGACTCAACACCGCATATTAAACGCCTAAGAATGTACCTGACTAGTAAGTATCTTAAAACCTATGGATTGCTATGTCTCCGAAAGAGAATCAAGCATGTGTACAGGGGCATAAACGCAGCAGTGATAGGATTGGAGAGGTTCGGTGAGCAAATGAAGACCCTTTGAAGTCATATTGCATGGTACCCATTCCACGGGTTTCAACTACCCAGGTTTAAGGTATTCTTCCTTCAGCTAAAACATGCATGTGGGACCTAGAGTATGATCAACCATGTGATCGGGAGACGTGTTCAAATATGTCTCAGTTTTCGTACCCTGGTACTCGGGTGCAACATTCCAGACGCTTTACTAACACTCTCCCGACTTGGAGAGTCAGTCCCTTTAACCTCCTGTTTGGCCCAGTTTGCAATTTCTGCGGAAGATGAACAGGAATAGCGAGAACCAATGAGAGACTAGCTGGAGGTGTCTGAACGGGCAAATTTAACTCTCATTTCCCACCAGGAAGAGGAATTAACCAAAGGCTCAGCATGCCGGGCCGGAACAAGATTAGGGCCTGAAGACATCCTGCGGTGTTGCGGCCAGGTCACAAGAAAGCGAGTTGAAGAAAGGAGCTCAGGGGCACTGTAATTCACAAACCTGCAGAGTTATAAATGACAGCTATCGTCCAAAAATAGACTGAAGTAAGGCTGCCAAGAGGACTTGAAAGCGGGGCAGAATTGCAGGAAACCGATTTCAGGAGGTAGACTGGAATTGCATTGAAAGCATAGGAAAAGAGGCAGAACGTCCACAATGATGCACTTGGCCAAAAAGGGCGTATGCGTTTTTTCCTGAATATATTCAGGAAAAAACGCATACGCCCTTTTTGGCCAACCAAGCAAGCTTGCAAAGGAAATCTGCACTACAATGAAGTCTCACTTCCCCCCGGTCAAAAGGGCCATCTGAAAAAAGTGTAAAATCCAGAAAGGCAACAGGCCATTGAGAACTGGGAGCCTTGTTATGCTGATGGGCGGGATGTAAATTGCCAACAGACACTCGGGAGAAGTGTATGGTGTTTCCTGAAACATCTAAAAAACAAAGCAACAGAGCCTAGGGCACTTCCACTTATGGTCCTATAGCTTAGGGAAATTAAAATCAAAAAGACACAGCCACCCCAAAGTTTGGAACGGCTCTGTTTACAAGAACCTCGTTTACAGTACAAGTTCAACATCGCAGAAAGTGAAAATTGGATAAAGAAGTTGTGGTATTTACTTACAAAGCAATATCACTCAGCAATGAAATCTGTGTCATCAGGCCCTTAGCAGCACAATGAGTGGATTCAGGTATGATGATTCTAACTGAAATAAGTCACACAGAAAAAGAAACATCATAAGATATCAGTAATACACGGAATGGAAACTTGGCTACACAGGAACTGAATTACAGAACAGAACAGGGTCTCAAATTTAGAAAACCAACTTATTCTTGCTTAAGGGGAAAGGTGAGTTGGGGTGCTGCATAAAACCAGAGATTGAAATGAGCACAGATAAAGTTCCTTAAGCCAAATATGGAATAGACAAGAGCTACTCCTTGCTCAACGAAATGGACTCAACACCCCATATTAAACGCCTAAGAATGTACCTGACTAGTAAGTATCTTAAAACCTATGGATTGCTATGTCTCCGAAAGAGAATCAAGCATGTGTACAGGGGCATAAACGCAGCAGTGATAGGATTGGAGAGGTTCGGTGAGCAAATGAAGACCCTTTGAAGTCATATTGCATGGTACCCATTCCACGGGTTTCAACTACCCAGGTTTAAGGTATTCTTCCTTCAGCTAAAACATGCATGTGGGACCTAGAGTATGATCAACCATGTGATCGGGAGACGTGTTCAAATATGTCTCAGTTTTCGTACCCTGGTACTCGGGTGCAACATTCCAGACGCTTTACTAACACTCTCCCGACTTGGAGAGTCAGTCCCTTTAACCTCCTGTTTGGCCCAGTTTGCAATTTCTGCGGAAGATGAACAGGAATAGCGAGAACCAATGAGAGACTAGCTGGAGGTGTCTGAACGGGCAAATTTAACTCTCATTTCCCACCAGGAAGAGGAATTAACCAAAGGCTCAGCATGCCGGGCCGGAACAAGATTAGGGCCTGAAGACATCCTGCGGTGTTGCGGCCAGGTCACAAGAAAGCGAGTTGAAGAAAGGAGCTCAGGGGCACTGTAATTCACAAACCTGCAGAGTTATAAATGACAGCTATCGTCCAAAAATAGACTGAAGTAAGGCTGCCAAGAGGACTTGAAAGCGGGGCAGAATTGCAGGAAACCGATTTCAGGAGGTAGACTGGAATTGCATTGAAAGCATAGGAAAAGAGGCAGAACGTCCACAATGATGCACTTGGCCAAAAAGGGCGTATGCGTTTTTTCCTGAATATATTCAGGAAAAAACGCATACGCCCTTTTTGGCCAACCAAGCAAGCTTGCAAAGGAAATCTGCACTACAATGAAGTCTCACTTCCCCCCGGTCAAAAGGGCCATCTGAAAAAAGTGTAAAATCCAGAAAGGCAACAGGCCATTGAGAACTGGGAGCCTTGTTATGCTGATGGGCGGGATGTAAATTGCCAACAGACACTCGGGAGAAGTGTATGGTGTTTCCTGAAACATCTAAAAAACAAAGCAACAGAGCCTAGGGCACTTCCACTTATGGTCCTATAGCTTAGGGAAATTAAAATCAAAAAGACACAGCCACCCCAAAGTTTGGAACGGCTCTGTTTACAAGAACCTCGTTTACAGTACAAGTTCAACATCGCAGAAAGTGAAAAATGGATAAAGAAGTTGTGGTATTTACTTACAAAGCAATATCACTCAGCAATGAAATCTGTGTCATCAGGCCCTTAGCAGCACAATGAGTGGATTCAGGTATGATGATTCTAACTGAAATAAGTCACACAGAAAAAGAAACATCATAAGATATCAGTAATACACGGAATGGAAACTTGGCTACACAGGAACTGAATTACAGAACAGAACAGGGTCTCAAATTTAGAAAACCAACTTATTCTTGCTTAAGGGGAAAGGTGAGTTGGGGTGCTGCATAAAACCAGAGATTGAAATGAGCACAGATAAAGTTCCTTAAGCCAAATATGGAATAGACAAGAGCTACTCCTTGCTCAACGAAATGGACTCAACACCCCATATTAAACGCCTAAGAATGTACCTGACTAGTAAGTATCTTAAAACCTATGGATTGCTATGTCTCCGAAAGAGAATCAAGCATGTGTACAGGGGCATAAACGCAGCAGTGATAGGATTGGAGAGGTTCGGTGAGCAAATGAAGACCCTTTGAAGTCATATTGCATGGTACCCATTCCACGGGTTTCAACTACCCAGGTTTAAGGTATTCTTCCTTCAGCTAAAACATGCATGTGGAACCTAGAGTATGATCAACCATGTGATCGGGAGACGTGTTCAAATATGTCTCAGTTTTCCTCCCCTGGTACTCGGGTGCAACATTCCAGACGCTTTACTAACACTCTCCCCACTTGGAGAGTCAGTCCCTTTAACCTCCTGTTTGGCCCAGTTTGCAATTTCTGCGGAAGATGAACAGGAATAGCGAGAACCAATGAGAGGCTAGCTGGAGGTGTCTGGACGGGCAAATTTAACTCTCATTTCCCACCAGGAAGAGGAATTAACCAAAGGCTCAGCATGCCGGGCCGGAACCAGATTAGGGCCTGAAGCCATCCTGCGGTGTTGCGGCCAGGTCACAAGAAAGCGAGTTGAAGAAAGGAGCTCAGGGGCACTGTAATTCACAAACCTGCAGAGTTATAAATGACAGCTATCGTCCAAAAATAGACTGAAGTAAGGCTGCCAAGAGGACTTGAAAGCGGGGCAGAATTGCAGGAAACCGATTTCAGGAGGTAGACTGGAATTGCATTGAAAGCATAGGAAAAGAGGCAGAACGTCCACAATGATGCACTTGGCCAAAAAGGGCGTATGCGTTTTTTCCTGAATATATTCAGGAAAAAACGCATACGCCCTTTTTGGCCAACCAAGCAAGCTTGCAAAGGAAATCTGCACTACAATGAAGTCTCACTTCCCCCCGGTCAAAAGGGCCATCTGAAAAAAGTGTAAAATCCAGAAAGGCAGGACAGGCCATGGAGAACTGGGAGCCTTGTTATGCTGATGGGCGGGATGTAAGTTGCCAACAACCACTCGGGAGAAGTGTATGGTGTTTCCTGAAACATCTAAAAAACAAAGCAACAGAGCCTAGGGCACTTCCACTTATGGTCCTATAGCTTAGGGAAATTAAAATCAAAAAGACACAGCCACCCCAAAGTTTGGGACGCCTCTGTTTACAAGAACCTCGTTTACAATACAAGTTCAACATCGCAGAAAGGGAAAAATGGATAAAGAAGTTGTGGTATTCACTTACAAAGCAATATCACTCAGCAATGAAATCTATGTCATCAGGCCCTTAGCAGCACAATGAGTGGATTCAGGTATGATGATTCTAACTGAAATAAGTCACACAGAAAAAGAAACATCATAAGATATCAGTAATACACGGAATGTAAACTTGGCTACACAGGAACTGAATTACAGAACAGAACAGGGTCTCAAATTTAGAAAACCAACTTATGCTTGCTTAAGGGGAAAGGTGAGTTGGGGTGCTGCATAAAACCAGAGATTGAAATGAGCACAGATAAAGTTCCTTAAGCCACATATGGAATAGACAAGAGCTACTCCTTGCTCAACGAAATGGACTCAACACCGCATATTAAACGCCTAAGAATGTACCTGACTAGTAAGTATCTTAAAACCTATGGATTGCTATGTCTCCGAAAGAGAATCAAGCATGTGTACAGGGGCATAAACGCAGCAGTGATAGGATTGGAGAGGTTCGGTGAGCAAATGAAGACCCTTTGAAGTCATATTGCATGGTACCCATTCCACGGGTTTCAACTACCCAGGTTTAAGGTATTCTTCCTTCAGCTAAAACATGCATGTGGGACCTAGAGTATGATCAACCATGTGATCGGGAGACGTGTTCAAATATGTCTCAGTTTTCGTACCCTGGTACTCGGGTGCAACATTCCAGACGCTTTACTAACACTCTCCCGACTTGGAGAGTCAGTCCCTTTAACCTCCTGTTTGGCCCAGTTTGCAATTTCTGCGGAAGATGAACAGGAATAGCGAGAACCAATGAGAGACTAGCTGGAGGTGTCTGAACGGGCAAATTTAACTCTCATTTCCCACCAGGAAGAGGAATTAACCAAAGGCTCAGCATGCCGGGCCGGAACAAGATTAGGGCCTGAAGACATCCTGCGGTGTTGCGGCCAGGTCACAAGAAAGCGAGTTGAAGAAAGGAGCTCAGGGGCACTGTAATTCACAAACCTGCAGAGTTATAAATGACAGCTATCGTCCAAAAATAGACTGAAGTAAGGCTGCCAAGAGGACTTGAAAGCGGGGCAGAATTGCAGGAAACCGATTTCAGGAGGTAGACTGGAATTGCATTGAAAGCATAGGAAAAGAGGCAGAACGTCCACAATGATGCACTTGGCCAAAAAGGGCGTATGCGTTTTTTCCTGAATATATTCAGGAAAAAACGCATACGCCCTTTTTGGCCAACCAAGCAAGCTTGCAAAGGAAATCTGCACTACAATGAAGTCTCACTTCCCCCCGGTCAAAAGGGCCATCTGAAAAAAGTGTAAAATCCAGAAAGGCAACAGGCCATTGAGAACTGGGAGCCTTGTTATGCTGATGGGCGGGATGTAAATTGCCAACAGACACTCGGGAGAAGTGTATGGTGTTTCCTGAAACATCTAAAAAACAAAGCAACAGAGCCTAGGGCACTTCCACTTATGGTCCTATAGCTTAGGGAAATTAAAATCAAAAAGACACAGCCACCCCAAAGTTTGGAACGGCTCTGTTTACAAGAACCTCGTTTACAGTACAAGTTCAACATCGCAGAAAGTGAAAAATGGATAAAGAAGTTGTGGTATTTACTTACAAAGCAATATCACTCAGCAATGAAATCTGTGTCATCAGGCCCTTAGCAGCACAATGAGTGGATTCAGGTATGATGATTCTAACTGAAATAAGTCACACAGAAAAAGAAACATCATAAGATATCAGTAATACACGGAATGGAAACTTGGCTACACAGGAACTGAATTACAGAACAGAACAGGGTCTCAAATTTAGAAAACCAACTTATTCTTGCTTAAGGGGAAAGGTGAGTTGGGGTGCTGCATAAAACCAGAGATTGAAATGAGCACAGATAAAGTTCCTTAAGCCAAATATGGAATAGACAAGAGCTACTCCTTGCTCAACGAAATGGACTCAACACCCCATATTAAACGCCTAAGAATGTACCTGACTAGTAAGTATCTTAAAACCTATGGATTGCTATGTCTCCGAAAGAGAATCAAGCATGTGTACAGGGGCATAAACGCAGCAGTGATAGGATTGGAGAGGTTCGGTGAGCAAATGAAGACCCTTTGAAGTCATATTGCATGGTACCCATTCCACGGGTTTCAACTACCCAGGTTTAAGGTATTCTTCCTTCAGCTAAAACATGCATGTGGGACCTAGAGTATGATCAACCATGTGATCGGGAGACGTGTTCAAATATGTCTCAGTTTTCGTACCCTGGTACTCGGGTGCAACATTCCAGACGCTTTACTAACACTCTCCCGACTTGGAGAGTCAGTCCCTTTAACCTCCTGTTTGGCCCAGTTTGCAATTTCTGCGGAAGATGAACAGGAATAGCGAGAACCAATGAGAGACTAGCTGGAGGTGTCTGAACGGGCAAATTTAACTCTCATTTCCCACCAGGAAGAGGAATTAACCAAAGGCTCAGCATGCCGGGCCGGAACAAGATTAGGGCCTGAAGACATCCTGCGGTGTTGCGGCCAGGTCACAAGAAAGCGAGTTGAAGAAAGGAGCTCAGGGGCACTGTAATTCACAAACCTGCAGAGTTATAAATGACAGCTATCGTCCAAAAATAGACTGAAGTAAGGCTGCCAAGAGGACTTGAAAGCGGGGCAGAATTGCAGGAAACCGATTTCAGGAGGTAGACTGGAATTGCATTGAAAGCATAGGAAAAGAGGCAGAACGTCCACAATGATGCACTTGGCCAAAAAGGGCGTATGCGTTTTTTCCTGAATATATTCAGGAAAAAACGCATACGCCCTTTTTGGCCAACCAAGCAAGCTTGCAAAGGAAATCTGCACTACAATGAAGTCTCACTTCCCCCCGGTCAAAAGGGCCATCTGAAAAAAGTGTAAAATCCAGAAAGGCAACAGGCCATTGAGAACTGGGAGCCTTGTTATGCTGATGGGCGGGATGTAAATTGCCAACAGACACTCGGGAGAAGTGTATGGTGTTTCCTGAAACATCTAAAAAACAAAGCAACAGAGCCTAGGGCACTTCCACTTATGGTCCTATAGCTTAGGGAAATTAAAATCAAAAAGACACAGCCACCCCAAAGTTTGGAACGGCTCTGTTTACAAGAACCTCGTTTACAGTACAAGTTCAACATCGCAGAAAGTGAAAAATGGATAAAGAAGTTGTGGTATTTACTTACAAAGCAATATCACTCAGCAATGAAATCTGTGTCATCAGGCCCTTAGCAGCACAATGAGTGGATTCAGGTATGATGATTCTAACTGAAATAAGTCACACAGAAAAAGAAACATCATAAGATATCAGTAATACACGGAATGGAAACTTGGCTACACAGGAACTGAATTACAGAACAGAACAGGGTCTCAAATTTAGAAAACCAACTTATTCTTGCTTAAGGGGAAAGGTGAGTTGGGGTGCTGCATAAAACCAGAGATTGAAATGAGCACAGATAAAGTTCCTTAAGCCAAATATGGAATAGACAAGAGCTACTCCTTGCTCAACGAAATGGACTCAACACCCCATATTAAACGCCTAAGAATGTACCTGACTAGTAAGTATCTTAAAACCTATGGATTGCTATGTCTCCGAAAGAGAATCAAGCATGTGTACAGGGGCATAAACGCAGCAGTGATAGGATTGGAGAGGTTCGGTGAGCAAATGAAGACCCTTTGAAGTCATATTGCATGGTACCCATTCCACGGGTTTCAACTACCCAGGTTTAAGGTATTCTTCCTTCAGCTAAAACATGCATGTGGAACCTAGAGTATGATCAACCATGTGATCGGGAGACGTGTTCAAATATGTCTCAGTTTTCCTCCCCTGGTACTCGGGTGCAACATTCCAGACGCTTTACTAACACTCTCCCCACTTGGAGAGTCAGTCCCTTTAACCTCCTGTTTGGCCCAGTTTGCAATTTCTGCGGAAGATGAACAGGAATAGCGAGAACCAATGAGAGGCTAGCTGGAGGTGTCTGGACGGGCAAATTTAACTCTCATTTCCCACCAGGAAGAGGAATTAACCAAAGGCTCAGCATGCCGGGCCGGAACCAGATTAGGGCCTGAAGCCATCCTGCGGTGTTGCGGCCAGGTCACAAGAAAGCGAGTTGAAGAAAGGAGCTCAGGGGCACTGTAATTCACAAACCTGCAGAGTTATAAATGACAGCTATCGTCCAAAAATAGACTGAAGTAAGGCTGCCAAGAGGACTTGAAAGCGGGGCAGAATTGCAGGAAACCGATTTCAGGAGGTAGACTGGAATTGCATTGAAAGCATAGGAAAAGAGGCAGAACGTCCACAATGATGCACTTGGCCAAAAAGGGCGTATGCGTTTTTTCCTGAATATATTCAGGAAAAAACGCATACGCCCTTTTTGGCCAACCAAGCAAGCTTGCAAAGGAAATCTGCACTACAATGAAGTCTCACTTCCCCCCGGTCAAAAGGGCCATCTGAAAAAAGTGTAAAATCCAGAAAGGCAGGACAGGCCATGGAGAACTGGGAGCCTTGTTATGCTGATGGGCGGGATGTAAATTGCCAACAACCATTCGGGAGAAGTGTATGGTGTTTCCTGAAACATCTAAAAAACAAAGCAACAGAGCCTAGTGCACTTCCACTTATGGTCCTATAGCTTAGGGAAATTAAAATCAAAAAGACACAGCCACCCCAAAGTTTGGGACGCCTCCGTTTACAAGAACCTCGTTTACCGTACAAGTTCAATATCACAGAAAGTGAAAAATGGATAAAGAACTTGTGGTACTTACGTACAATGCAGTATCACTCAGCAATGAAATCTATGTCATCAGGCCCATAGCAGCATAATGAGTGGATTCAGGTACGATGATTCTAACTGAAATAAGTCACACAGAAAAAGAAACATCATAAGATATCACTAATACACGGAATGTAAACTTGGCTACACAGGAACTGCATTCCAAAACAGAACAGGGTCTCAAATTTAGAAAACCAACTTATGCTTGCTTAAGGGGAAAGGTGAGTTGGGGTGCTGCATAAAACCAGAGATTGAAATGAGCACAGATAAAGTTCCTTAAGCCAAATATGGAATAGACAAGAGCTACTCCTTGCTCAACGAAATGGACTCAACACCCCATATTAAACGCCTAAGAATGTACCTGACTAGTAAGTATCTTAAAACCTATGGATTGCTATGTCTCCAAAAGAGAATCAAGCGTGTGTACAGGGGCATAAACGCAGCAGTGATAGGATTGGAGAGGTTTGGTGAGCAAATGAAGACCCTTTGAAGTCATATTGCATGGTACCCATTCCACGGGTCTCAACTCTCCAGGTTTAAGGTATTCTTCCTTCAGCTAAAACATGCATGTGGAACCCAGAGTATGATCAACCATGTGAACGGGAGACGTGTTCAAATATGTCTCAGTTTTCCTCCCCTGGTACTCGGGTGCAACATTCCAGACGCTTTACTAACACTCTCCCGACTTGGAGAGTCAGTCCCTTTAACCTCCTGTTTGGCCCAGTTTGCAATTTCTGCGGAAGATGAACAGGAATAGCGAGAACCAATGAGAGACTAGCTGGAGGTGTCTGGACGGGCAAATTTAACTCTCATTTCCCACCAGGAAGAGGAATTAACCAAAGGCTCAGCATGCCGGGCCGGAACAAGATTAAGGCCTGAAGACATCCTGCGGTGTTGCGGCCAGGTCACAAGAAAGCGAGTTGAAGAAAGGAGCTCAGGGGCACTGTAATTCACAAACCTGCAGAGTTATAAATGACAGCTATCGTCCAAAAATAGACTGAAGTAAGGCTGCCAAGAGGACTTGAAAGCGGGGCAGAATTGCAGGAAACCGATTTCAGGAGGTAGACTGGAATTGCATTGAAAGCATAGGAAAAGAGGCAGAACGTCCACAATGATGCACTTGGCCAAAAAGGGCGTATGCGTTTTTTCCTGAATATATTCAGGAAAAAACGCATACGCCCTTTTTGGCCAACCAAGCAAGCTTGCAAAGGAAATCTGCACTACAATGAAGTCTCACTTCCCCCCGGTCAAAAGGGCCATCTGAAAAAAGTGTAAAATCCAGAAAGGCAACAGGCCATTGAGAACTGGGAGCCTTGTTATGCTGATGGGCGGGATGTAAATTGCCAACAGACACTCGGGAGAAGTGTATGGTGTTTCCTGAAACATCTAAAAAACAAAGCAACAGAGCCTAGGGCACTTCCACTTATGGTCCTATAGCTTAGGGAAATTAAAATCAAAAAGACACAGCCACCCCAAAGTTTGGAACGGCTCTGTTTACAAGAACCTCGTTTACAGTACAAGTTCAACATCGCAGAAAGGGAAAAATGGATAAAGAAGTTGTGGTATTCACTTACAAAGCAATATCACTCAGCAATGAAATCTATGTCATCAGGCCGTTAGCAGCACAATGAGTGGATTCAGGTATGATGGTTCTAACTGAAATAAGTCACACAGAAAAAGAAACATCATAAGATATCAGTAATACACGGAATGGAAACTTGGCTACACAGGAACTGAATTACAGAACAGAACAGGGTCTCATATTTAGAAAAACAACTTATGCTTGCTTAAGGGTAAAGGTGAGTTGGGGTGCTGCATAAAACCAGAGATTGAAATGAGCACAGATAAAGTTCCTTAAGCCAAATATGGAATAGACAAGAGCTACTCCTTGCTCAACGAAATGGACTCAACACCGCATATTAAACACCTAAGAATGTACCTGACTTGTAAATATCTTAAAACCTATGGATTGCTATGTCTCCGAAAGAGAATCAAGCATGTGTACAGGGGCATAAACGCAGCAGTGATAGGATTGGAGAGGTTCGGTGAGCAAATGAAGACCCTTTGAAGTCATATTGCATGGTACCCATTCCTCGGGTTTCAACTACCCAGGTTTAAGGTATTCTTCCTTCAGCTAAAACATGCATGTGGAACCTAGAGTATGATCAACCATGTGATCGGGAGACGTGTTCAAATATGTCTCAGTTTTCCTCCCCTGGTACTCGGGTGCAACATTCCAGACGCTTTACTAACACTCTCCCCACTTGGAGAGTCAGTCCCTTTAACCTCCTGTTTGGCCCAGTTTGCAATTTCTGCGGAAGATGAACAGGAATAGCGAGAACCAATGAGAGGCTAGCTGGAGGTGTCTGGACGGGCAAATTTAACTCTCATTTCCCACCAGGAAGAGGAATTAACCAAAGGCTCAGCATGCCGGGCCGGAACCAGATTAGGGCCTGAAGCCATCCTGCGGTGTTGCGGCCAGGTCACAAGAAAGCGAGTTGAAGAAAGGAGCTCAGGGGCACTGTAATTCACAAACCTGCAGAGTTATAAATGACAGCTATCGTCCAAAAATAGACTGAAGTAAGGCTGCCAAGAGGACTTGAAAGCGGGGCAGAATTGCAGGAAACCGATTTCAGGAGGTAGACTGGAATTGCATTGAAAGCATAGGAAAAGAGGCAGAACGTCCACAATGATGCACTTGGCCAAAAAGGGCGTATGCGTTTTTTCCTGAATATATTCAGGAAAAAACGCATACGCCCTTTTTGGCCAACCAAGCAAGCTTGCAAAGGAAATCTGCACTACAATGAAGTCTCACTTCCCCCCGGTCAAAAGGGCCATCTGAAAAAAGTGTAAAATCCAGAAAGGCAGGACAGGCCATGGAGAACTGGGAGCCTTGTTATGCTGATGGGCGGGATGTAAATTGCCAACAACCACTCGGGAGAAGTGCATG
The DNA here is from genome assembly GCF_949987515.2 of Delphinus delphis. Lineage (NCBI taxonomy): Eukaryota > Metazoa > Chordata > Mammalia > Artiodactyla > Delphinidae > Delphinus > Delphinus delphis. The sequence continues at coordinate 143,187 of NW_027192897.1, read as the reverse complement.
GTGTTTCCTGAAACATCTAAAAAACAAAGCAACAGAGCCTAGGGCACTTCCACTTATTGCCCTATAGCTTAGGGAAATTAAAATCAAAAAGACACAGCCACCCCAAAGTTTGGGACGCCTCCGTTTACAAGAACCTCGTTTACCGTACAAGTTCAATATCACAGAAAGTGAAAAATGGATAAAGAACTTGTGGTACTTACGTACAATGCAGTATCACTCAGCAATGAAATCTATATCATCAGGCCCGTAGCAGCATAATGAGTGGATTCAGGTACGATGATTCTAACTGAAATAAGTCACACAGAAAAAGAAACATCATAAGATATCAGTAATACACGGAATGGAAACTTGGCTACACAGGAACTGAATTACAGAACAGAACAGGGTCTCAAATTTAGAAAACCAACTTATGCTTGCTTAAGGGGAAAGGTGAGTTGGTGTGCTGCATAAAACCAGAGATTGAAATGAGCACAGATAAAGTTCCTTAAACCATATATGGAATAGACAAGAGCTACTCCTTGCTCAACGAAATGGACTCAACACCCCATATTAAACGCCTAAGAATGTACCTGACTAGTAAGTATCTTAAAACCTATGGATTGCTATGTCTCCAAAAGAGAATCAAGCGTGTGTACAGGGGCATAAACGCAGCAGTGATAGGATTGGAGAAGTTCGGTGAGCAAATGAAGACCCTTTGAAGACATATTGCATGGTACCCATTCCACGGGTCTCAACTCTCCAGGTTTAAGGTATTCTTCCTTCAGCTAAAACATGCATGTGGAACCCAGAGTATGATCAACCATGTGATCGGGAGACGTGTTCAAATATGTCTCAGTTTTCGTACCCTGGTACTCGGGTGCAACATTCCAGACGCTTTACTAACACTCTCCCCACTTGGAGAGTCAGTCCCTTTAACCTCCTGTTTGGCCCAGTTTGCAATTTCTGTGGAAGATGAACAGGAATAGCGAGAACCAATGAGAGACTAGCTGGAGGTGTCTGGATGGGCAAATTTAACTCTCATTTCCCACCAGGAAGAGGAATTAACCAAAGGCTCAGTGTGCCGTGCCAGAACCAGATTAGAGCCTGAAGACATCCTGCGGTGTTGCGGCCAGCTCAAAAGAAAGCGAGTTGAAGAAAGGAGCTCAGGGACACTGTAATTCACAAACCTGCAGAGTTATAAATGACAGCTATCGTCCAAAAATAGACTGAAGTAAGGCTGCCAAGAGGATTTGAAAGCGGGGCAGAATTGCAGGAAACCGATTTCAGGAGGTAGACTGGAATTCCATTGAAAGCATAGGAAAAGAGGCAGAACGTCCACAATGATGCACTTGGCCAAAAAGGGCGTATGCGTTTTTTCCTGAATATATTCAGGAAAAAACGCATACGCCCTTTTTGGCCAACCAAGCAAACTTGCAAAGGAAATCTGCACTACAATGAAGTCTCACTTCTCCCCGGTCAAAAGGTCCATCTGAAAAAAGTGTAAAATCCAGAAAGGCAGGACAGGCCATGGAGAACTGGGAGCCTTGTTATGCTGATGGGCGGGATGTAAATTGCCAACAGACACTCAGGAGAAGTGTATGGTGTTTCCTGAAACATCTAAAAAACAAAGCAACAGAGCCTAGGGCACTTCCACTTATGGTCCTATAGCTTAGGGAAATTAAAATCAAAAAGACACAGCCACCCCAAAGTTTGGGACGGCTCCGTTTACAAGAACCGCATTTACCGTACAAGTTCAATATCACAGAAAGTGAAAAATGGATAAAGAACTTGTGGTACTTACGTACAATGCAGTATCACTCAGCAATGAAATCTATGTCATCAGGCCCATAGCAGCATAATGAGTGGATTCAGGTACGATGATTCTAACTGAAATAAGTCACACAGAAAAAGAAACATCATAAGATATCACTAATACACGGAATGTAAACTTGGCTACACAGGAACTGCATTCCAAAACAGAACAGGGTCTCAAATTTAGAAAACCAACTTATGCTTGCTTAAGGGGAAAGGTGAGTTGGGGTGCTGCATAAAACCAGAGATTGAAATGAGCACAGATAAAGGTCCTTAAGCCAAATATGGAATAGACAAGAGCTACTCCTTGCTCAACGAAATGGACTCAACACCCCATATTAAACGCCTAAGAATGTACCTGACTAGTAAGTATCTTAAAACCTATGGATTGCTATGTCTCCAAAAGAGAATCAAGCGTGTGTACAGGGGCATAAACGCAGCAGTGATAGGATTGGAGATGTTCGGTGAGCAAATGAAGACCCTTTGAAGTCATATTGCATGGTACCCATTACACGGGTCTCAACTCTCCAGGTTTAAGGTATTCTTTCTTCAGCTAAAACATGCATGGGGAACCCAGAGTATGATCAACCATGTGAACGGGAGACGTGTTCAAATATGTCTCAGTTTTCCTCCCCTGGTACTCGGGTGCAACATTCCAGACGCTTTACTAACACTCTCCCCACTTGGAGAGTCAGTCCCTTTAACCTCCTGTTTGGCCCAGTTTGCAATTTCTGCGGAAGATGAACAGGAATAGCGAGAACCAATGAGAGACTAGCTGGAGGTGTCTGAACGGGCAAATTTAACTCTCATTTCCCACCAGGAAGAGGAATTAACCAAAGGCTCAGCATGCCGGGCCGGAACCAGATTAGGGCCTGAAGCCATCCTGCGGTGTTGCGGCCAGGTCACAAGAAAGCGAGTTGAAGAAAGGAGCTCAGGGGCACTGTAATTCACAAACCTGCAGAGTTATAAATGACAGCTATCGTCCAAAAATAGACTGAAGTAAGGCTGCCAAGAGGACTTGAAAGCGGGGCAGAATTGCAGGAAACCGATTTCAGGAGGTAGACTGGAATTGCATTGAAAGCATAGGAAAAGAGGCAGAACGTCCACAATGATGCACTTGGCCAAAAAGGGCGTATGCGTTTTTTCCTGAATATATTCAGGAAAAAACGCATACGCCCTTTTTGGCCAACCAAGCAAGCTTGCAAAGGAAATCTGCACTACAATGAAGTCTGACTTTCCCCCAGTCAAAAGGGCCATCTGAAAAAAGTGTAAAATCCAGAAAGGCAGGACAGGCCATGGAGAACTGGGAGCCTTGTTATGCTGATGGGTGGGATGTAAATTGCCAACAACCACTCGGGAGAAGTGTATGGTGTTTCCTGAAACATCTAAAAAATAAAGCAACAGAACCTAGGGCACTTCCACTTATGGTCCTATAGCTTAGGGAAATTAAAATCAAAAAGACACAGCCACCCCAAAGTTTGGAACGGCTCTGTTTACAAGAACCTCGTTTACAGTACAAGTTCAACATCGCAGAAAGTGAAAAATGGATAAAGAAGTTGTGGTATTTACTTACAAAGCAATATCACTCAGCAATGAAATCTGTGTCATCAGGCCCTTAGCAGCACAATGAGTGGATTCAGGTATGATGATTCTAACTGAAATAAGTCACACAGAAAAAGAAACATCATAAGATATCACTAATACACGGAATGTAAACTTGGCTACACAGGAACTGCATTCCAAAACAGAACAGGGTCTCAAATTTAGAAAACCAACTTATGCTTGCTTAAGGGTAAAGGTGCGTTGGGGTGCTGCATAAAACCAGAGATTGAAATGAGCACAGATAAAGTTCCTTAAGTCAAATATGGAATAGACAAGAGCTACTCCTTGCTCAACGAAATGGACTCAACACCGCATATTAAACGCCTAAGAATGTACCTGACTAGTAAGTATCTTAAAACCTATGGATTGCTATGTCTCCGAAAGAGAATCAAGCATGTGTACAGGGGCATAAACGCAGCAGTGATAGGATTGGAGAGGTTCGGTGAGCAAATGAAGACCCTTTGAAGTCATATTGCATGGTACCCATTACACGGGTCTTAACTCTCCAGGTTTAAGGTATTCTTCCTTCAGCTAAAACATGCATGTGGAACCCAAGTATGATCAACCATGTGAACGGGAGATGTGTTCAAATATGTCTCAGTTTTCCTCCCCTGGTACTCGGGTGCAACATTCCAGACACTTTACTAACACTCTCCCCACTTGGAGAGTCAGCGCCTTTAACCTCCTGTTTGGCCCAGTTTGCAATTTCTGCGGAAGATGAACAGGAATAGCAAGAACCAATGAGAGACTAGCTGGAGGTGTCTGGACGGGCAAATTTAACTCTCATTTCCCACCAGGAAGAGGAATTAACCAAAGGCTCAGCGTGCCGTGCCAGAACCAGATTAGGGCCTGAAGACATCCTGGGGTGTTGCGGCCAGGTCACAAGAAAGCGAGTTGAAGAAAGGAGCTCAGGGGCACTGTAATTCACAAACCTGCAGAGTTATAAATGACAGCTATCGTCCAAAAATAGACTGAAGTAAGGCTGCCAAGAGGACTTGAAAGCGGGACAGAATTGCAGGAAACCGATTTCAGGAGGTAGACTGGAATTGCATTGAAAGCATAGGAAAAGAGGCAGAACGTCCACAATGATGCACTTGGCCAAAAAGGGCGTATGCGTTTTTTCCTGAATATATTCAGGAAAAAACGCATACGCCCTTTTTGGCCAACCAAGCAAGCTTGCAAAGGAAATCTGCACTACAATGAAGTCTCACTTCCGCCCGGTCAAAAGGGCCATCTGAAAAAAGTTTAAAATCCAGAAAGGCAGGACAGGCCATGGAGAACTGGGAGCCTTGTTATGCTGATGGGCGGGATGTAAATTGCCAACAGACACTTGGGAGAAGTGTATGGTGTTTCCTGAAACATCTAAAAAACAAAGCAACAGAGCCTAGGGCACTTCCACTTATGGTCCTATAGCTTAGGGAATTTAAAATCAAAAAGACACAGCCACCCCAAAGTTTGGAACGGCTCTGTTTACAAGAACCTCATTTACAGTACAAGTTCAACATCGCAGAAAGTGAAAAATGGATAAAAAAGTTGTGGTATTTACTTACAAAGCAATATCACTCAGCAATGAAATCTATGTCATCAGGCCCTTAGCAGCACAATGAGTGGATTCAGGTATGATGATTCTAACTGAAATAAGTCACACAGAAAAAGAAACATCATAAGATATCAGTAATACACGGAATGTAAACTTGGCTACACAGGAACTGAATTACAGAACAGAACAGGGTCTCAAATTTAGAAAACCAACTTATGCTTGCTTAAGGGTAAAGGTGAGTTGGGGTGCAGCATAAAACCAGAGATTGAAATGAGCACAGATAAAGTTCCTTAAGCCAAATATGGAATAGACAAGAACTACTCCTTGCTCAACGAAATGGACTCAACACCGCATATTAAACGCCTAAGAATGTACCTGACTAGTAAGTATCTTAAAACCTATGGATTGCTATGTCTCCGAAAGAGAATCAAGCATGTGTACAGGGGCATAAACGCAGCAGTGATAGGATTGGAGAGGTTCGGTGAGCAAATGAAGACCCTTTGAAGTCATATTGCATGGTACCCATTCCACGGGTTTCAACTACCCAGGTTTTAGGTATTCTTCCTTCAGCTAAAACATGCATGTGGAACCCAGAGTATGATCAACCATGTGATCGGGAGACGTGTTCCAATATGCCTCAGTTTTCCTCCCCTGGTACTCGGGTGCAACATTCCAGACGCTTTACTAACACTCTCCCCACTTGGAGAGTCAGCGCCTTTAACCTCCTGTTTGGCACAGTTTGCAATTTCTGCGGAAGATGAACAGGAATAGCGAGAACCAATGAGAGGCTAGCTGGAGGTGTCTGGACGGGCAAATTTAACTCTCATTTCCCACCAGGAAGAGGAAATAACCAAAGGCTCAGCGTGCCGTACCATAACCAGATTAGGGCCTGAAGCCATCCTGCGGTGTTGCGGCCAGCTCAAAAGAAAGCGAGTTGAAGAAAGGAGCTCAGGGGCACTGTAATTCACAAACCTGCAGAGTTATAAATGACAGCTATCGTCCAAAAATAGACTGAAGTAAGGCTGCCAAGAGGACTTGAAAGCGGGGCAGAATTGCAGGAAACCGATTTCAGGAGGTAGACTGGAATTGCATTGAAAGCATAGGAAAAGAGGCAGAACGTCCACAATGATGCACTTGGCCAAAAAGGGTGTATGCGTTTTTTCCTGAATATATTCAGGAAAAAACGGATACGCCCTTTTTGGCCAACCAAGCAAGGTTGCAAAGGAAATCTGCACTACAATGAAGTCTCACTTCCCCCCGGTCAAAAGGGCCATCTGAAAAAAGTGTAAAATCCAGAAAGGCAGGACAGGCCATGGAGAACTGGGAGCCTTGTTATGCTGAAGGGCGGGATGTAAATTGCCAACAGACACTCGGGAGAAGTGTATGGTGTTTCCTGAAACATCTAAAAAACAAAGCAACAGAACCTAGGGCACTTCCACTTATGGTCCTATAGCTTAGGGAAATTAAAATCAAAAAGACACAGCCACCCCAAAGTTTGGAACGGCTCGGTTTACAAGAACCTCGTTTACAGTACAAGTTCAACATCGCAGAAAGTGAAAAATGGATAAAGAAGTTGTGGTATTTACTTACAAAGCAATATCACTCAGCAATGAAATCTGTGTCATCAGGCCCTTAGCAGCACAATGAGTGGATTCAGGTATGATGATTCTAACTGAAATAAGTCACACAGAAAAAGAAACATCATAAGATATCAGTAATACACGGAATGTAAACTTGGCTACACAGGAACTGAATTACAGAACAGAACAGGGTCTCAAATTTAGAAAACCAACTTATACTTGCTTAAGGGTAAAGGTGAGTTGGGGTGCTGCATAAAACCAGAGATTGAAATGAGCACAGATAAATTTCCTTAAGCCAAATATGGAATAGACAAGAGCTACTCCTTGCTCAATGAAATGGACTCAACACCGCATATTAAACGCCTAAGAATGTACCTGACTAGTAAGTATCTTAAAACCTATGGATTGCTATGTCTCTGAAAGAGAATCATGCATGTGTACAGGGGCATAAACGCAGCAGTGATAGGATTGGAGAGGTTCGGTGAGCAAATGAAGACCCTTTGAAGTCATATTGCATGGTACCCATTCCACGGGTTTCAACTACCCAGGTTTAAGGTATTCTCCCTTCAGCTAAAACATGCATGTGGAACCTAGAGTATGATCAACCATGTGATCGGGAGACGTGTTCAAATATGTCTCAGTTTTCGTACCCTGGTACTCGGGTGCAACATTCCAGACGCTTTACTAACACTCTCCCGACTTGGAGAGTCAGTCCCTTTAACCTCCTGTTTGGCCCAGTTTGCAATTTCTGCGGAAGATGAACAGGAATAGCGAGAACCAATGAGAGGCTAGCTGGAGGTGTCTGGACGGGCAAATTTAACTATCATTTCCCACCAGGAAGAGGAATTAACCAAAGGCTCAGCGTGCCGTGCCGGAACCAGATTAGGGCCTGAAGCCATCCTGCGGTGTTGCGGCCAGGTCACAAGAAAGCGAGTTGAAGAAAGGAGCTCAGGGGCACTGTAATTCACAAACCTGCAGAGTTATAAATGACAGCTATCGTCCAAAAATAGACTGAAGTAAGGCTGCCAAGAGGACTTGAAAGCGGGGCAGAATTGCAGGAAACCGATTTCAGGAGGTAGACTGGAATTGCATTGAAAGCATAGGAAAAGAGGCAGAACGTCCACAATGATGCACTTGGCCAAAAAGGGCGTATGCGTTTTTTCCTGAATATATTCAGGAAAAAACGCATACGCCCTTTTTGGCCAACCAAGCAAGCTTGCAAAGGAAATCTGCACTACAATGAAGTCTCACTTCCCCCCGGTCAAAAGGGCCATCTGAAAAAAGTGTAAAATCCAGAAAGGCAGGACAGACCATGGAGAACTGGGAGCCTTGTTATGCTGAAGGGCGGGATGTAAATTGCCAACAACCACTCGGGAGAAGTGTATGGTGTTTCCTGAAACATCTAAAAAACAAAGCAACAGAGCCTAGGGCACTTCCACTTATGGTCCTATAGCTTAGGGAATTTAAAATCAAAAAGACACAGCCACCCCAAAGTTTCGAACGGCTCTGTTTACAAGAACCTCGTTTACAGTAGAAGTTCAACATCGCAGAAAGTGAAAAATGGATAAAGAACTTGTGGTACTTACGTACAATGCAGTATCACTCAGCAATGAAATCTATGTCATCAGGCCCGTAGCAGCATAATGAGTGGATTCAGGTACGATGATTCTAACTGAAATAAGTCACACAGAAAAAGAAACATCATAAGATATCACTAATACACGGAATGTAAACTTGGCTACACAGGAACTGAATTACAGAACAGAACAGGGTCTCAAATTTAGAAAACCAACTTATGCTTGCTTAAGGGTAAAGGTGAGTTGGGGTGCTGCATAAAACCAGAGATTGAAATGAGCACAGATAAAGTTCCTTAAGCCAAATATGGAATAGACAAGAGCTACTCCTTGCTCAACGAAATGGACTCAACACCGCATATTAAACGCCTAAGAATGTACCTGACTAGTAAGTATCTTAAAACCTATGGATTGCTATGTCTCCGAAAGAGAATCAAGCATGTGTACAGGGGCATAAACGCAGCAGTGATAGGATTGGAGAGGTTCGGTGAGCAAATGAAGACCCTTTGAAGTCATATTGCATGGTACCCATTCCACGGGTTTCAAATACACAGGTTTAAGGTATTCTTCCTTCAGCTAAAACATGCATGTGGAACCCAAGTATGATCAACCACGTGAACGGGAGACGTGTTCAAATATGTCTCAGTTTTCCTCCCCTGGTACTCGGGTGCAACATTCCAGACGCTTTACTAACACTCTCCCCACTTGGAAAGTCAGCGCCTTTAACCTCCTGTTTGGCCCAGTTTGCAATTTCTGCGGAAGATGAACAGGAATAGCGAGAACCAATGAGAGACTAGCTGGAGGTGTCTGGACGGGCAAATTTAACTCTCATTTCCCACCAGGAAGAGGAAATAACCAAAGGCTCAGCATGCCGTGCCGGAACCAGATTAGGGCCTGAAGACATCCTGCGGTGTAGCGGCCAGGTCACAAGAAAGCGAGTTGAAGAAAGGAGCTCAGGGGCACTGTAATTCACAAACCTGCAGAGTTATAAATGACAGCTATCGTCCAAAAATAGACTGAAGTAAGGCTGCCAAGAGGACTTGAAAGCGGGGCAGAATTGCAGGAAACCGATTTCAGGAGGTAGACTGGAATTGCATTGAAAGCATAGGAAAAGAGGCAGAACGTCCACAATGATGCACTTGGCCAAAAAGGGCGTATGCGTTTTTTCCTGAATATATTCAGGAAAAAACGCATACGCCCTTTTTTGCCAACCAAGCAAGCTTGCAAAGGAAATCTGCACTACAATGAATTCTCACTTCCCCCCGGTCAAAAGGGCCATCTGCAAAAAGTGTAAAATCCAGAAAGGCAGGACAGGCCATGGAGAACTGGGAGCCTTGTTATGCTGATGGGCGGGATGTAAATTGCCAACAACCACTGGGGAGAAGTGTATGGTGTTTCCTGAAACATCTAAAAAACAAAACAACAGAGCCTAGGGCACTTCCACTTATGGTCCTATAGCTTAGGGAATTTAAAATCAAAAAGACACTGCCACCTCAAAGTTTGGAACGGCTCTGTTTACAAGAACCTCGTTTACAGTACAAGTTCAACATCGCAGAAAGTGAAAAATGGATAAAGAAGTTGTTGTATTTACTTACAAAGCAATATCACTCAGCAATGAAATCTGTGTCATCAGGCCCTTAGCAGCACAATGAGTGGATTCAGGTATGATGATTCTAACTGAAATAAGTCACACAGAAAAAGAAACATCATAAGATATCAGTAATACACGGAATGTAAACTTGGCTACACAGGAACTGAATTACAGAAGAGAACAGGGTCTCAAATTTAGAAAACCAACTTATGCTTGCTTAAGGGGAAAGGTGAGTTGGGGTGCTGCATAAAACCAGAGATTGAAATGAGCACAGATAAAGTTCCTTAAGCCAAATATAGAATAGACAAGAGCTACTCCTTGCTCAACGAAATGGACTCAACACCGCATATTAAACGCCTAAGAATGTACCTGACTAGTAAGTATCTTAAAACCTATGGATTGCTATGTCTCCGAAAGAGAATCAAGCATGAGTACAGGGGCATAAACGCAGCAGTGATAGGATTGGATAGGTTCGGTGAGCAAATGAAGACCCTTTGAAGTCATATTGCATGGTACCCATTCCACGGGTTTCAACTACCCAGGTTTTAGGTATTCTTCCTTCAGCTAAAACATGCATGTGGAACGCAAGTATGATCAACCATGTGAACGGGAGACGTGTTCAAATATGTCTCAGTTCTCCTTCCCTGGTACTCGGGTGCAACATTCCAGACGCTTTACTAACACTCTCCCCACTTGGAAAGTCAGCGCCTTTAACCTCTTGTTTGGCCCAGTTTGCAATTTCTGCGGAAGATGAACAGGAATAGCGAGAACCAATGAGAGGCTAGCTGGAGGTGTCTGGACGGGCAAATTTAACTCTCATTTCCCACCAGGAAGAGGAAATAACCAAAGGCTCAGCGTGCCGTGCCGGAACCAGATTAGGGCCTGAAGCCATCCTGCGGTGTTGCGGCCAGCTCAAAAGAAAGCGAGTTGAAGAAAGGAGCTCAGGGGCACTGTAATTCACAAACATGCAGAGTTATAAATGACAGCTATCGTCCAAAAATAGACTGAAGTAAGGCTGCCAAGAGGACTTGAAAGCGGGGCAGAATTGCAGGAAACCGATTTCAGGAGGTAGACTGGAATTGCATTGAAAGCATAGGAAAAGAGGCAGAACGTCCACAATGATGCACTTGGCCAAAAAGCGCGTATGCGTTTTTTCCTGAATATATTCAGGAAAAAACGCATACGCCCTTTTTGGCCAACCAAGCAAGCTTGCAAAGGAAATCTGCACTACAATGAAGTCTCACTTCCCCCCGGTCAAAAGGGCCATCTGAAAAAAGTGTAAAATCCAGAAAGGCAGGACAGGCCATGGAGAACTGGGAGCCTTGTTATGCTGAAGGGCGGGATGTAAATTGCCAACAGACACTCCGGAGAAGTGTATGGTGTTTCCTGAAACATCTAAAAAACAAAGCAACAGAGCCTAGGGCACTTCCACTTATGGTCCTATACCTTAAGGAATTTAAAATCAAAAAGACACAGCCACCCCAAAGTTTCGAACGGCTCTGTTTACAAGAACCTCGTTTACAGTAGAAGTTCAACATCGCAGAAAGTGAAAAATGGATAAAGAACTTGTGGTACTTACGTACAATGCAGTATCACTCAGCAATGAAAAGTATGTCATCAGGCCCGTAGCAGCATAATGAGTGGATTCAGGTACGATGATTCTAACTGAAATAAGTCACACAGAAAAAGAAACATCATAAGATATCACTTATACACGGAATGTAAACTTGGCTACACAGGAACTGAATTACAGAACAGAACAGGGTCTCAAATTTAGAAAACCAACTTATGCTTGCTTAAGGGTAAAGGTGAGTTGGGGTGCTGCATAAAACCAGAGATTGAAATGAGCACAGATAAAGTTCCTTAAGCCAAATATGGAATAGACAAGAGCTACTCCTTGCTCAACGAAATGGACTCAACACCGCATATTAAACGCCTAAGAATGTACCTGACTAGTAAGTATCTTAAAACCTATGGATTGCTATGTCTCCGAAAGAGAATCAAGCATGTGTACAGGGGCATAAACGCAGCAGTGATAGGATTGGAGAGGTTCGGTGAGCAAATGAAGACCCTTTGAAGTCATATTGCATGGTACCCATTCCACGGGTTTCAACTACCCAGGTTTAAGGTATTCTTCCTTCAGCTAAAACATGCATGTGGAACCTAGAGTATGATCAACCATGTGATCGGGAGACGTGTTCAAATATGTCTCAGTTTTCGTACCCTGGTACTCGGGTGCAACATTCCAGACGCTTTACTAACACTCTCCCCACTTGGAGAGTCGGTCCCTTTAACCTCCTGTTTGGCCCAGTTTGCAATTTCTGTGGAAGATGAACAGGAATAGCGAGAACCAATGAGAGACTAGCTGGAGGTGTCTGGATGGGCAAATTTAACTCTCATTTCCCACCAGGAAGAGGAATTAACCAAAGGCTCAGCGTGCCGTGCCAGAACTAGATTACGGCCTGAAGACATCCTGCGGTGTTGCGGCCAGGTCACAAGAAAGCGAGTTGAAGAAAGGAGCTCAGGGGCACTGTAATTCACAAACCTGCAGAGTTATAAATGACAGCTATTGTCCAAAAATAGACTGAAGTAAGGCTGCCAAGAGGACTTGAAAGCGGGGCAGAATTGCAGGAAACCGATTTCAGGAGGTAGACTGGAATTGCATTGCAAGCATAGGAAAAGAGGCAGAACGTCCACAATGATGCACTTGGCCAAAAAGGGCCTATGCGTTTTTTCCTGAATATATTCAGGAAAAAACGCATAGGCCCTTTTTGGCCAACCAAGCAAGCTTGCAAAGGAAATCTGCACTACAATGAAGTCTCACTTCCCCCCGGTCAAAAGGGCCATCTGAAAAAAGTGTAAAATCCAGAAAGGCAGGACAGGCCATGGAGAACTGGGAGCCTTGTTATGCTGAAGGGCGGGATGTAAATTGCCAACAACCACTCGGGAGAAGTGTATGGTGTTTCCTGAAACATCTAAAAAACAAAGCAACAGAGCCTAGGGCACTTCCACTTATGGTCCTATAGCTTAGGGAATTTAAAATCAAAAAGACACAGCCACCCCAAAGTTTCGAACGGCTCTGTTTACAAGAACCTCGTTTACAGTACAAGTTCAACATCGCAGAAATTGAAAAATGGATAAAGAAGTTCTGGTATTTACTTACAAAGCAATATCACTCAGCAATGAAATCTGTGTCATCAGGCCCTTAGCAGCACAATGAGTGGATTCAGGTATGATGATTCTAACTGAAATAAGTCACACAGAAAAAGAAACATCATAAGATATCAGTAATACACGGAATGTAAACTTGGCTACACAGGAACTGAATTACAGAACAGAACAGGGTCTCAAATTTAGAAAACCAACTTATGCTTGCTTAAGGGGAAAGGTGAGTTGGGGTGCTGCATAAAACCAGAGATTGAAATGAGCACAGATAAAGTTCCTTAAGCCAAATATGGAATAGACAAGAGCTACTCCTTGCTCAACGAAATGGACTCAACACCGCATATTAAGCGCCTAAGAATGTACCTGACTAGTAAGTATCTTAAAACCTATGGATTGCTATGTCTCCGAAACAGAATCAAGCATGTGTACAGGGGCATAAACGCAGCAGTGATAGGATTGGAGAGGTTCGGTGAGCAAATGAAGACCCTTTGAAGTCATATTGCATGGTACCCATTCCACGGGTTTCAACTACACAGGTTTTAGGTATTCTTCCTTCAGCTAAAACATGCATGTGGAACCCAAGTATGATCAACCATGTGAATGGGAGACGTGTTCAAATATGTCTCAGTTTTCCTCCCCTGGTACTCGGGTGCAACATTCCAGACGCTTTACTAACACTCTCCCCACTTGAAAAGTCAGCGCCTTTAACCTCCTGTTTGGCCCAGTTTGCAATTTCTGCGGAAGATGAACAGGAATAGCGAGAACCAATGAGAGGCTAGCTGGAGGTGTCTGGACGGGCAAATTTAACTCTCATTTCCCACCAGGAAGAGGAAATAACCAAAGGTCAGCGTGCCGTTCCGGAACCAGATTAGGGCCTGAAGCCATCCTGCGGTGTTGCAGCCAGCTCAAAAGAAAGCGAGTTGAAGAAAGGAGCTCAGGGGCACTGTAATTCACAAACCTGCAGAGTTATAAATGACAGCTATCGTCCAAAAATAGACTGAAGTAAGGCTGCCAAGAGGACTTGAAAGCGGGGCAGAATTGCAGGAAACCGATTTCAGGAGGTAGACTGGAATTGCATTGAAAGCATAGGAAAAGAGGCAGAACGTCCACAATGATGCACTTGGCCAAAAAGGGCGTATGCGTTTTTTCCTGAATATATTCAGGAAAAAACGCATACGCCCTTTTTGGCCAACCAAGCAAGCTTGCAAAGGAAATCTGCACTACAATGAAGTCTCACTTCCCCCCGGTCAAAAGGGCCATCTGAAAAAAGTGTAAAATCCAGAAAGGCAGGACAGGCCATGGAGAACTGGGAGCCTTGTTATGCTGAAGGGCGGGATGTAAATTGCCAACAAACACTCGGGAGAAGTGTATGGTGTTTCCTGAAACATCTAAAAAACAAAGCAACAGAGCCTAGGGCACTTCCACTTATGGTCCTATAGCTTAGGGAATTTAAAATCAAAAAGACACAGCCACCTCAAAGTTTGGAACGGCTCTGTTTACAAGAACCTCGTTTACAGTACAAGTTCAACATCGCAGAAATTGAAAAATGGATAAAGAAGTTGTGGTATTTACTTACAAAGCAATATCACTCAGCAATGAAATCTGTGTCATCAGGCCCTTAGCAGCACAATGAGTGGATTCAGGTATGATGATTCTAACTGAAATAAGTCACACAGAAAAAGAAACATCATAAGATATCAGTAATACACGGAATGTAAACTTGGCTACACAGGAACTGAATTACAGAAGAGAACAGGGTCTCAAATTTAGAAAACCAACTTATGCTTGCTTAAGGGGAAAGGTGAGTTGGGGTGCTGCATAAAACCAGAGATTGAAATGAGCACAGATAAAGTTCCTTAAGCCAAATATGGAATAGACAAGAGCTACTCCTTGCTCAACGAAATGGACTCAACACCGCATATTAAACGCCTAAGAATGTACCTGACTAGTAAGTATCTTAAAACCTATGGATTGCTATGTCTCCGAAAGAGAATCAAGCATGTGTACAGGGGCATAAACGCAGCAGTGATAGGATTGGAGAGGTTCAGTGAGCAAATGAAGACCCTTTGAAGTCATATTGCATGGTACCCATTCCACGGGTTTCAACTACCCAGGTTTTAGGTATTCTTCCTTCAGCTAAAACATGCATGTGGAACCCAAGTATGATCAACCATGTGAACGGGAGACGTTTTCAAATATGTCTCAGTTTTCCTCCCCTGGTACTCGGGTGCAACATTCCAGACGCTTTACTAACACTCTCCCCACTTGGAAAGTCAGCGCCTTTAACCTCCTGTTTGGCCCAGTTTGCAATTTCTGCGGAAGATGAACAGGAATAGCGAGAACCAATGAGAGGCTAGCTGGAGGTGTCTGGACGGGCAAATTTAACTCTCATTTCCCACCAGGAAGAGGAAATAACCAAAGGCTCAGCATGCCGTGCCGGAACCAGATTAGGGCCTGAAGCCATCCTGCGGTGTTGCGGCCAGCTCAAAAGAAAGCGAGTTGAAGAAAGGAGCTCAGGGGCACTGTAATTCACACACCTGCAGAGTTATAAATGACAGCTATCGTCCAAAAATAGACTGAAGTAAGGCTGCCAAGAGGACTTGAAAGCGGGGCAGAATTGCAGGAAACCGATTTCAGGAGGTAGACTGGAATTGCATTGAAAGCATAGGAAAAGAGGCAGAACGTCCACAATGATGCACTTGGCCAAAAAGGGCGTATGCGTTTTTTCCTGAATATATTCAGGAAAAAACGCATACGCCCTTTTTGGCCAACCAAGCAAGCTTGCAAAGGAAATCTGCACTACAATGAAGTCTCACTTCCCCCCGGTCAAAAGGGCCATCTGAAAAAAGTGTAAAATCCAGAAAGGCAGGACAGGCCATGGAGAACTGGGAGCCTTGTTATGCTGAAGGGCGGGATGTAAATTGCCAACAAACACTCGGGAGAAGTGTATGGTGTTTCCTGAAACATCTAAAAAACAAAGCAACAGAGCCTAGGGCACTTCCACTTATGGTCCTATAGCTTAGGGAATTTAAAATCAAAAAGACACAGCCACCCCAAAGTTTCGAACGGCTCTGTTTACAAGAACCTCGTTTACAGTACAAGTTCAACATCGCAGAAAGTGAAAAATGGATAAAGAACTTGTGGTACTTACGTACAATGCAGTATCACTCAGCAATGAAATCTATGTCATCAGGCCCTTAGCAGCATAATGAGTGGATTCAGGTACGATGATTCTAACTGAAATAACTCACACAGAAAAAGAAACATCATAAGATATCACTAATACACGGAATGGAAACTTGGCTACACAGGAACTGAATTACAGAACAGAACAGGGTCTCAAATTTAGAAAACCAACTTATGCTTGCTTAAGGGGAAAGGTGAGTTGGGGTGCTGCATAAAACCAGAGATTGAAATGAGCACAGATAAAGTTCCTTAAGCCAAATATAGAATAGACAAGAGCTACTCCTTGCTCAACGAAATGGACTCAACACCGCATATTAAACGCCTAAGAATGTACCTGACTAGTAAGTATCTTAAAACCTATGGATTGCTATGTCTCCGAAAGAGAATCAAGCATGTGTACAGGGGCATAAACGCAGCAGTGATAGGATTGGAGAGGTTCGGTGAGCAAATGAAGACCCTTTGAAGTCATATTGCATGGTACCCATTCCACGGGTTTCAACTACCCAGGTTTTAGGTATTCTTCCTTCAGCTAAAACATGCATGTGGAACCCAAGTATGATCAACCATGTGAACGGGAGACGTGTTCAAATATGTCTCAGTTCTCCTCCCCTGGTACTCGGGTGCAACATTCCAGACGCTTTACTAACACTCTCCCCACTTGGAAAGTCAGCGCCTTTAACCTCCTGTTTGGCCCAGTTTGCAATTTCTGCGGAAGATGAACAGGAATAGCGAGAACCAATGAGAGGCTAGCTGGAGGTGTCTGGACGGGCAAATTTAACTCTCATTTCCCACCAGGAAGAGGAAATAACCAAAGGCTCAGCGTGCCGTGCCGGAACCAGATTAGGGCCTGAAGCCATCCTGCGGTGTTGCGGCCAGCTCAAAAGAAAGCGAGTTGAAGAAAGGAGCTCAGGGGCACTGTAATTCACAAACATGCAGAGTTATAAATGACAGCTATCGTCCAAAAATAGACTGAAGTAAGGCTGCCAAGAGGACTTGAAAGCGGGGCAGAATTGCAGGAAACCGATTTCAGGAGGTAGACTGGAATTGCATTGAAAGCATAGGAAAAGAGGCAGAACGTCCACAATGATGCACTTGGCCAAAAAGGGCGTATGCGTTTTTTCCTGAATATATTCAGGAAAAAACGCATACGCCCTTTTTGGCCAACCAAGCAAGCTTGCAAAGGAAATCTGCACTACAATGAAGTCTCACTTCCCCCCGGTCAAAAGGGCCATCTGAAAAAAGTGTAAAATCCAGAAAGGCAGGACAGGCCATGGAGAACTGGGAGCCTTGTTATGCTGAAGGGCGGGATGTAAATTGACAACAAACACTCGGGAGAAGTGTATGGTGTTTCCTGAAACATCTAAAAAACAAAGCAACAGAGCCTAGGGCACTTCCACTTATGGTCCTATACCTTAGGGAATTTAAAATCAAAAAGACACAGCCACCCCAAAGTTTCGAACGGCTCTGTTTACAAGAACCTCGTTTACAGTACAAGTTCAACATCGCAGAAAGTGAAAAATGGATAAAAAAGTTGTGGTACTTACGTACAATGCAGTATCACTCAGCAATGAAAAGTATGTCATCAGGCCCGTAGCAGCATAATGAGTGGATTCAGGTACGATGATTCTAACTGAAATAAGTCACACAGAAAAAGAAACATCATAAGATATCACTAATACACGGAATGGAAACTTGGCTACACAGGAACTGAATTACAGAACAGAACAGGGTCTCAAATTTAGAAAACCAACTTATGCTTGCTTAAGGGTAAAGGTGAGTTGGGGTGCTGCATAAAACCAGAGATTGAAATGAGCACAGATAAAGTTCCTTAAGCCAAATATGGAATAGAAAAGAGCTACTCCTTGCTCAACGAAATGGACTCAACACCGCATATTAAACGCCTAAGAATGTACCTGACTAGTAAGTATCTTAAAACCTATGGATTGCTATGTCTCCGAAAGAGAATCAAGCATGTGTACAGGGGCATAAACGCAGCAGTGATAGGATTGGAGAGGTTCGGTGAGCAAATGAAGACCCTTTGAAGTCATATTGCATGGTACCCATTCCACGGGTTTCAACTACCCAGGTTTAAGGTATTCTTCCTTCAGCTAAAACATGCATGTGGAACCTAGAGTATGATCAACCATGTGAACGGGAGACGTGTTCAAATATGTCTCAGTTTTCGTACCCTGGTACTCGGGTGCAACATTCCAGACGCTTTACTAACACTCTCCCCACTTGGAGAGTCGGTCCCTTTAACCTCCTGTTTGGCCCAGTTTGCAATTTCCCTGGAAGATGAACAGGAATAGCGAGAACCAATGAGAGACTAGCTGGAGGTGTCTGGATGGGCAAATTTAACTCTCATTTCCCACCAGGAAGAGGAATTAACCAAAGGCTCAGCGTGCCGTGCCAGAACCAGATTAGGGCCTGAAGACATCCTGCGGTGTTGCGGCCAGGTCACAAGAAAGCGAGTTGAAGAAAGGAGCTCAGGGGCACTGTAATTCACAAACCTGCAGAGTTATAAATGACAGCTATTGTCCAAAAATAGACTGAAGTAAGGCTTCCAAGAGGACTTGAAAGCGGGGCAGAATTGCAGGAAACCGATTTCAGGAGGTAGACTGGAATTGCATTGCAAGCATAGGAAAAGAGGCAGAACGTCCACAATGATGCACTTGGCCAAAAAGTGCCTATGCATTTTTTCCTGAATATATTCAGGAAAAAACGCATAGGCCCTTTTTGACCAACCAAGCAAGCTTGCAAAGGAAATCTGCACTACAATGAAGTCTCACTTCCCCCCGGTCAAAAGGGCCATCTGAATAAAGTGTAAAATCCAGAAAGGCAGGACAGGCCATGGAGAACTGGGAGCCTTGTTATGCTGATGGGCGGGATGTAAATTGCCAACAACCACTCGGGAGAAGTGTATGGTGTTTCCTGAAACATCTAAAAAACAAAACAACAGAGCCTAGGGCACTTCCACTTATGGTCCTATAGCTTAGGGAATTTAAAATCAAAAAGACACAGCCACCCCAAAGTTTCGAACGGCTCTGTTTACAAGAACCTCATTTACAGTACAAGTTCAACATCGCAGAAATTGAAAAATGGATAAAGAAGTTGTGGTATTTACTTACAAAGCAATATCACTCAGCAATGAAATCTGTGTCATCAGGCCCTTAGCAGCACAATGAGTGGATTCAGGTATGATGATTCTAACTGAAATAAGTCACACAGAAAAAGAAACATCATAAGATATCAGTAATACACGGAATGTAAACTTGGCTACACAGGAACTGAATTACAGAACAGAACAGGGTCTCAAATTTAGAAAACCAACTTATGCTTGCTTAAGGGGAAAGGTGAGTTGGGGTGCTGCATAAAACCAGAGATTGAAATGAGCACAGATAAAGTTCCTTAAGCCAAATATGGAATAGACAAGACCTACTCCTTGCTCAACGAAATGGACTCAACACCGCATATTAAACACCTAAGAATGTACCTGACTAGTAAGTATCTTAAAACCTATGGATTGCTATGTCTCCGAAAGTGTATCAAGCATGTGTACAGGGGCATAAACGCAGCAGTGATAGGATTGGAGAGGTTCGGTGAGCAAATGAAGACCCTTTGAAGTCATATTGCATGGTACCCATTCCACGGGTTTCAACTACCCAGGTTTTAGATATTCTTCCTTCAGCTAAAACATGCATGTGGAACCCAAGTATGATCAACCATGTGAACGGGAGACGTGTTCAAATATGTCTCAGTTTTCCTCCCCTGGTACTCGGGTGCAACATTCCAGACGCTTTACTAACACTCTCCCCACTTGAAAAGTCAGCGCCTTTAACCTCCTGTTTGGCCCAGTTTGCAATTTCTGCGGAAGATGAACAGGAATAGCGAGAACCAATGAGAGGCTAGCTGGAGGTGTCTGGACGGGCAAATTTAACTCTCATTTCCCACCAGGAAGAGGAAATAACCAAAGGCTCAGCGTGCCGTGCCGGAACCAGATTAGGGCCTGAAGCCATCCTGCGGTGTTGCAGCCAGCTCAAAAGAAAGCGAGTTGAAGAAAGGAGCTCAGGGGCACTGTAATTCACACACCTGCAGAGTTATAAATGACAGCTATCGTCCAAAAATAGACTGAAGTAAGGCTGCCAAGAGGACTTGAAAGCGGGGCAGAATTGCAGGAAACCGATTTCAGGAGGTAGACTGGAATTGCATTGAAAGCATAGGAAAAGAGGCAGAACGTCCACAATGATGCACTTGGCCAAAAAGGGCGTATGCGTTTTTTCCTGAATATATTCAGGAAAAAACGCATACGCCCTTTTTGGCCAACCAAGCACGCTTGCAAAGGAAATCTGCACTAAAATGAAGTCTCACTTCCCCCTGGTCAAAAGGGCCATCTGAAAAAAGTGTAAAATCCAGAAAGGCAACAGGCCATTGAGAACTGGAAGCCTTGTTATGCTGATGGGCGGGATGTAAATTGCCAACAGACACTTGGGAGAAGTGTATGGTGTTTCCTGAAACATCTAAAAAACAAAGCAACAGAGCCTAGGGCACTTCCACTTATGGTCCTATAGCTTAGGGAAATTAAAATCAAAAAGACACAGCCACCCCAAAGTTTGGAACGGCTCTGTTTACAAGAACCTCGTTTACAGTACAAGTTCAACATCGCAGAAAGTGAAAAATGGATAAAGAAGTTGTGGTATTCACTTACAAAGCAATATCACTCAGCAATGAAATCTATGTCATCAGGCCCTTAGCAGCACAATGAGTGGATTCAGGTATGATGATTCTAACTGAAATACGTCACACAGAAAAAGAAACATCATAAGATATCAGTAATACACGGAATGGAAACTTGGCTACACAGGAACTGAATTACAGAACAGAACAGGGTCTCAAATTTAGAAAACCAACTTATGCTTGCTTAAGGGGAAAGGTGAGTTGGGGTGCTGCATAAAACCAGAGATTGAAATGAGCACAGATAAAGTTCCTTAAGCCAAATATGGAATAGACAAGACCTACTCCTTGCTCAATGAAATGGACTCAACACCGCATATTAAACGCCTAAGAATGTACCTGACTTGTAAGTATCTTAAAACCTATGGATTGCTATGTCTCCAAAAGAGAATCAAGCATGTGTACAGGGGCATAAACGCAGCAGTGATAGGATTGGAGAGGTTCGGTGAGCAAATGAAGACCCTTTGAAGTCATATTGCATGGTACCCATTCCACAGGTTTCAACTACCCAGGTTTAAGATATTCTTCCTTCAGCTAAAACATGTATGTGGAACCTAGAGTATGATCAACCATGTGATCGGGAGACGTGTTCAAATATGTCTCAGTTTTCCTCCCCTGGTACTCGGGTGCAACATTCCAGACGCTTTACTAACACTCTCCCCACTTGGAGAGTCAGCGCCTTTAACCTCCTGTTTGGCCCAGTTTGCAATTTCTGCGGAAGATGAACAGGAACAGCGAGAACCAATGAGAGACTAGCTGGAGGTGTCTGGACGGGCAAATTTAACTCTCATTTCCCACCAGGGAGAGGAAATAACCAAAGGCTAAGCGTGCCGTGCCGGAACCAGATTAGGGCCTGAAGCCATCCTGCGGTGTTGCGGCCAGCTCACAAGAAAGCGAGTTGAAGAAAGGAGCTCAGGGGCACTGTAATTCACAAACCTGCAGAGTTATAAATGACAGCTATCGTCCAAAAATAGACTGAAGTAAGGCTGCCAAGAGGACTTGAAAGCAGGGCAGAATTGCAGGAAACCGATTTCAGGAGGTAGACTGGAATTGCATTGAAAGCATAGGAAAAGAGGCAGAACGTCCACAATGATGCACTTGGCCAAAAAGGGCGTATGCGTTTTTTCCTGAATATATTCAGGATAAAACGCATACGCCCTTTTTGGCCAACCAAGCAAACTTGCAAAGGAAATCTGCACTACAATGAAGTCTCACTTCCCCCCGGTCAAAAGGGCCATCTGAAAAAAGTGTAAAATCCAGAAAGGCAGGACAGGCCATGGAGAACTGGGAGCCTTGTTATGCTGATGGGTGGGATGTAAATTGCCAACAGACACTCGGGAGAAGTGTATGGTGTTTCCTGAAACATCTAAAAAACAAAGCAACAGAGCCTAGGGCACTTCCACTTATGGTCCTATAGATTAGGGAAATTAAATTCAAAAAGACACAGCCACCCCAATGTTTGGAACGGCTCTGTTTACAAGAACCTCGTTTACAGTACAAGATCAACATCGCAGAAAGTGAAAAATGGATAAAGAAGTTGTGGTATTCACTTACAAAGCAATATCACTCAGCAATGAAATCTATGTCATCAGGCCCGTAGCAGCATAATGAGTGGATTCAGGTACGATGATTCTAACTGAAATAAGTCACACAGAAAAAGAAACATCATAAGATATCACTAATACACGGAATGTAAACTTGGCTACACAGGAACTGCATTCCAAAACAGAACAGGGTCTCAAATTTAGAAAACCAACTTATGCTTGCTTAAGGGGAAAGGTGAGTTGGGGTGCTGCATAGAACCAGGATTGAAATGAGCACAGATAAAGTTCCTTAAGCCAAATATGGAATACACAAGAGCTACTCCTTGCTCAACGAAATGGACTCAACACCGCATATTAAACGCCTAAGAATGTACCTGACTAGTAAGTATCTTAAAACCTATGGATTGCTATGTCTCCGAAAGAGAATCAAACGTGTGTACAGGGGCATAAATGCAGCAGTGATAGGATTGGAGAGGTTCGGTGAGCAAATGAAGACCCTTTGAAGTCATATTGCATGGTACCCATTACACGGGTCTCAACTCTCCAGGTTTAAGGTATTCTTCCTTCAGCTAAAACATGCATGTGGAACCCAGAGTATGATCAACCATGTGAACGGGAGACGTGTTCAAATATGTCTCAGTTTTCCTCCCCTGGTACTCGGGTGCAACATTCCAGACGCTTTACTAACACTCTCCCCACTTGGAGAGTCAGCGCCTTTAACCTCCTGTTTGGCACAGTTTGCAATTTCTGCGGAAGATGAACAGGAATAGCGAGAACCAATGAGAGGCTAGCTGGAGGTGTCTGGACGGGCAAATTTAACTCTCATTTCTCACCAGGAAGAGGAATTAACCAAAGGCTCAGCATGCCGGGCCGGAACCAGATTAGGGCCTGAAGCCATCCTGCGGTGTTGCGGCCAGCTCAAAAGAAAGCGAGTTGAAGAAAGGAGCTCAGGGGCACTGTAATTCACAAACCTGCAGAGTTATAAATGACAGCTATCGTCCAAAAATAGACTGAAGTAAGGCTGCCAAGAGGACTTGAAAGCGGGGCAGAATTGCAGGAAACCGATTTCAGGAGGTAGACTGGAATTGCATTGAAAGCATAGGAAAAGAGGCAGAATGTCCACAATGATGCACTTGGCCAAAAAGGGCGTATGCGTTTTTTCCTGAATATATTCAGGAAAAAACGCATACGCCCTTTTTGGCCAACCAAGCAAGCTTGCAAAGGAAATCTGCACTACAATGAAGTCTCACTTCCCCCCGGTGAAAAGGGCCATCTGAAAAAAGTGTAAAATCCAGAAAGGCAGGACAGGCCATGGAGAACTGGGAGCCTTGTTATGCTGATGGGCGGGATGTAAATTGCCAACAGACACTCGGGAGAAGTGTATGGTGTTTCCTGAAACATCTAAAAAACAAAGCAACAGAGCCTAGGGCACTTCCACTTATGGTCCTATAGCTTAGGGAAATTAAAATCAAAAAGACACAGCCACCCCAAAGTTTGGGACGCCTCTGTTTACAAGAACCTCCTTTACCATACAAGTTCAATATCACAGAAAGTGAAAAATGGATAAAGAACTTGTGGTACTTACGTACAATGCAGTATCACTCAGCAATGAAATCTATGTCATCAGGCCCGTAGCAGCATAATGAGTGGATTCAGGTACGATGATTCTAACTGAAATAAGTCACACAGAAAAAGAAACATCATAAGATATCACTAATACACGGAATGTAAACTTGGCTACACAGGAACTGAATTCCAAAACAGAACAGGGTCTCAAATTTAGAAAACCAACTTATGCTTGCTTAAGTGGAAAGGTGAGTTGGGGTGCTGCATAAAACCAGAGATTGAAATGAGCACAGATAAAGTTCCTTAAGCCAAATATGGAATAGACAAGAGCTACTCCTTGCTCAACGAAATGGACTCAACACCCCATATTAAATGCCGAAGAATGTACCTGACTAGTAAGTATCTTAAAACCTATGGATTGCTATGTCTCCAAAAGAGAATCAAGCGTGTGTAAAGGGGCATAAACGCAGCAGTGATAGGATTGGAGAGGTTCGGTGAGCAAATGAAGACCCTTTGAAGACATATTGCATGGTACCCATTCCACGTGTCTCAACTCTCCAGGTTTAAGGTATTCTTCCTTCAGCTAAAACATGCATGTGGAACCCAGAGTATGATCAACCATGTGATCGGGAGACGTGTTCAAATATGTCTCAGTTTTCGTACCCTGGTACTCGGGTGCAACATTCCAGACGCTTTACTAACACTCTCCCCACTTTGAGAGTCAGTCCCTTTAACCTCCTGTTTGGCCCAGTTTGCAATTTCTGCGGAAGATGAACAGGAATAGCGAGAACCAATGAGAGACTAGCTGGAGGTGTCTGGATGGGCAAATTTAACTCTCATTTCCCACCAGGAAGAGGAATTAACCAAAGGCTCAGTGTGCCGTGCCAGAACCAGATTAGATCCTGAAGACATCCTGCGGTGTTGCGGCCAGCTCAAAAGAAAGCGAGTTGAAGAAAGGAGCTCAGGGTCTCTGTAATTCACAAACCTGCAGAGTTATAAATGACAGCTATCGTCCAAAAATAGACTGAAGTAAGGCTGCCAAGAGGATTTGAAAGCGGGGCAAAATTGCAGGAAACCGATTTCAGGAGGTAGACTGGAATTGCATTGAAAGCATAGGAAAAGAGGCAGAACGTCCACAATGATGCACTTGGCCAAAAAGGGCGTATGCGTTTCTTCCTGAATATATTCAGGAAAAAACGCATACGCCCTTTTTGGCCAACCAAGCAAGCTTGCAAAGGAAATCTGCACTACAATGAAGTCTCACTTCCCCCCGGTCAAAAGGGCCATCTGAAAAAAGTGTAAAATCCAGAAAGGCAGGACAGGCCATGGAGAACTGGGAGCCTTGTTATGCTGATGGGCGGGATGTAAATTGCCAACAACCACTCCGGAGAAGTGTATGGTGTTTCCTGAAACATCTAAAAAACAAAGCAACAGAGCCTAGGGCACTTCCACTTATGGTCCTATAGCTTAGGGAAATTAAAATCAAAAAGACACAGCCACCCCAAAGTTTGGGACGCCTCCGTTCACAAGAACCTCGTTTACCGTACAAGTTCAATATCGCAGAAAGTGAAAAATGGATAAAGAACTTGTGGTACTTACGTACAATGCAGTATCACTCAGCAATGAAATCTATGTCATCAGGCCCGTAGCAGCATAATGAGTGGATTCAGGTACGATGATTCTAACTGAAATAAGTCACACAGAAAAAGAAACATCATAAGATATCACTAATACACGGAATGTAAACTTGGCTACACAGGAACTGAATTACAGAACAGAACAGGGTCTCAAATTTAGAAAACCAACTTATGCTTGCTTAAGGGGAAAGGTGAGTTGGGGTGCTGCATAAAACCAGAGACTGAAATGAGCACAGATAAAGTTCCTTAAGCCAAATATGGAATAGACAAGAGCTACTCCTTGCTCAACGAAATGGACTCAACACCGCATATTAAACGCCTAAGAATGTACCTGACTAGTAAGTATCTTAAAACCTATGGATTGCTATGTCTCCGAAAGAGAATCAAGCGTGTGTACAGGGGCATAAACGCAGCAGTGATAGGATTGGAGAGGTTTGGTGAGCAAATGAAGACCCTTTGAAGTCATATTGCATGGTACCCATTCCACGGGTTTCAACTACCCAGGTTTAAGGTATTCTTCCTTCAGCTAAAACATGCATGTGGAACCTAGAGTATGATCAACCGTGTGATCGGGAGACGTGTTCAAATATCTCTCAGTTTTCGTACCCTGGTACTCGGGTGCAACATTCCAGACGCTTTACTAACACTCTCCCCACTTGGAGAGTCAGCACATTTAACCTCCTGTTTGGCCCCGTATGCAATTTCTGCGGAAGATGAACAGGAATAGGGAGAACCAATGAGAGACTAGCTGGAGGTGTCTGGACGGGCAAATTTAACTCTCATTTCCCACCAGAAAGAGGAAATAACCAAAGGATCAGCATGCCGTGCCGGAACCAGATTAGGGCCTGAAGCCATCCAGCGGTGTTGCAGCCAGCTTACAGGAAAACGAGTTGAAGAAAGGAGCTCAGGGGCACTGTAATTCACAAACCTGCAGAGTTATAAATGACAGCTATCGTCCAAAAATAGACTGAAGTAAGGCTGCCAAGAGGACTTGAAAGCGGGGCAGAATTGCAGGAAACCGATTTCAGGAGGTAGACTGGAATTGCATTGAAAGCATAGGAAAAGAGGCAGAACGTCCACAATGATGCACTTGGCCAAAAAGGGCGTACGCGTTTTTTCCTTAATATATTCAGGATAAAATGCATACGCCCTTTTTGGCCAACCAAGCAAGCTTGCAAAGGAAATCTGCACTACAATGAAGTCTCACTTCCCCCCAGTCAAAAGGGCCATCTGAAAAAAGTGTAAAATCCAGAAAGGCAGGACAGGCCATGGAGAACTGGGAGCCTTGTTATGCTGATGGGCGGGATGTAAATTGCCAACAACCACTCGGGAGAAGTGTATGGTGTTTCCTGAAACATCTAAATAACAAAGCAACAGAGCCTAGGGCACTTCCACTTATGGTCCTATAGCTTAGGGAATTTAAAATCAAAAAGACACAGCCACCCCAAAGTTTGGAACGGCTCTGTTTACAGGAACCTCGTTTACAGTACAAGTTCAACATCGCAGAAAGTGAAAAATGGATAAAGAAGTTGTGGTATTTACTTACAAAGCAATATCACTCAGCAATGAAATCTGTGTCATCAGGCCCTTAGCAGCACAATGAGTGGATTCAGGTATGATGATTCTAACTGAAATAAGTCACACAGAAAAAGAAACATCATAAGATATCAGTAATACACGGAATGTAAACTTGGCTACACAGGAACTGAATTACAGAACAGAACAGGGTCTCAAATTTAGAAAACCAACTTATGCTTGCTTAAGGGGAAAGGTGAGTTGGGGTGCTGCATGAAACCAGAGATTGAAATGAGCACAGATAAAGTTCCTTAAGCCAAATATGGAATAGACAAGAGCTACTCCTTGCTCAACGAAATGGACTCAACACCGCATATTAAACACCTAAGAATGTACCTGACTAGTAAGTATCTTAAAACCTATGGATTGCTATGTCTCCGAAAGAGAATCAAGCATGTGTACAGGGGCATAAACGCAGCAGTGATAGGATTGGAGAGGTTCGGTGAGCAAATGAAGACCCTTTGAAGTCATATTGCATGGTACCCATTCCACGGGTTTCAACTACCCAGGTTTTAGGTATTCTTCCTTCAGCTAAAACATGCATGTGGAACCCAGAGTATGATCAACCATGTGATCGGGAGACGTGTTCAAATATGTCTCAGTTTTCATACCCTGGTACTCGGGTGCAACATTCCAGACGCTTTACTAACACTCTCCCGACTTGGAGAGTCAGTCCCTTTAACCTCCTGTTTGGCCCAGTTTGCAATTTCTGTGGAAGATGAACAGGAATAGCGAGAACCAATGAGAGACTAGCTGGAGGTGTCTAGACGGGCAAATTTAACTCTCATTTCCCACCAGGAAGAGGAATTAACCAAAGGCTCAGCGTGCCGTTCCGGAACCAGATTAGGGCCTGAAGCCATCCTGCGGTGTTGCGGCCAGCTCACAAGAAAGCGAGTTGAAGAAAGGAGCTCAGGGGCACTGTAATTCACAAACCTGCAGAGTTATAAATGACAGCTATCGTCCAAAAATACACTGAAGTAAGGCTGCCAAGAGGACTTGAAAGCGGGGCAGAATTGCAGGAAACCGATTTCAGGAGGTAGACTGGAATTGCATTGAAAGCATAGGAAAAGAGGCAGAACGTCCACAATGATGCACTTGGCCAAAAAGGGCGTATGCGTTTTTTCCTGAATATATTCAGGAAAAAACGCATACGCCCTTTTTGGCCAACCAAGCAAGCTTGCAAAGGAAATCTGCACTACAATGAAGTCTCACTTCCCCCCTGTCAAAAGGGCCATCTGAAAAAAGTGTAAAATCCAGAAAGGCAGGACAGGCCATGGAGAACTGGGAGCCTTGTTATGCTGATGGGCGGGATGTAAATTGCCAACAACCACTCGGGAGAAGTGTATGGTGTTTCCTGAAACATCTAAAAAACAAAGCAACAGAGCCTAGGGCACTTCCACTTATGGTCCTATAGCTTAGGGAAATTAAAATCAAAAAGACACAGCCACCCCAAAGTTTGGGACGCCTCCGTTTACAAGAACCTCGTTTACCGTACAAGTTCAATATCACAGAAAGTGAAAAATGGATAAAGAACTTGAGGTACTTACGTACAATGCAGTATCACTCAGCAATGAAATCTATGTCATCAGGCCCTTAGCAGCATAATGAGTGGATTCAGGTACGATGATTCTAACTGAAATAAGTCACACAGAAAAAGAAACATCATAAGATATCACTAATACACGGAATGTAAACTTGGCTACACAGGAACTGCATTCCAAAACAGAACAGGGTCTCAAATTTAGAAAACCAACTTATGCTTGCTTAAGGGGAAAGGTGAGTTGGGGTGCTGCATAAAACCAGAGATTGAAATGAGCACAGATAAAGTTCCTTAAGCCAAATATGGAATAGACAAGAGCTACTCCTTGCTCAACGAAATGGACTCAACACCCCATATTAAACGCCTAAGAATGTACCTGACTAGTAAGTATCTTAAAACCTATGGATTGCTATGTCTCCAAAAGAGAATCAAGCGTGTGTACAGGGGCATAAACGCAGCAGTGATAGGATTGGAGAGGTTCGGTGAGCAAATGAAGACCCTTTGAAGTCATATTGCATGGTACCCATTACACGGGTCTCAACTCTCCAGGTTTTAGGTATTCTTCCTTCAGCTAAAACATGCATGTGGAACCCAGAGTATGATCAACCATGTGAACGGGAGACGTGTTCAAATATGTCTCAGTTTTCCTCCCCTGGTACTCGGGTGCAACATTCCAGACGCTTTACTAACACTCTCCCGACTTGGAGAGTCAGTCCCTTTAACCTCCTGTTTGGCCCAGTTTGCAATTTCTGCGGAAGATGAACAGGAATAGCGAGAACCAATGAGAGGCTAGCTGGAGGTGTCTGAACGGGCAAATTTAACTCTCATTTCCCACCAGGAAGAGGAATTAACCAAAGGCTCAGCGTGCCGTCCCGGAACCAGATTAGGGCCTGAAGCCATCCTGCGGTGTTGCGGCCAGGTCACAAGAAAGCGAGTTGAAGAAAGGAGCTCAGGGGCACTGTAATTCACAAACCTGCAGAGTTATAAATGACAGCTATCGTCCAAAAATAGACTGAAGTAAGGCTGCCAAGAGGACTTGAAAGCGGGGCAGAATTGCAGGAAACCGATTTCAGGAGGTAGACTGGAATTGCATTGAAAGCATAGGAAAAGAGGCAGAACGTCCACAATGATGCACTTGGCCAAAAGGGCGTATGCGTTTTTTCCTGAATATATTCAGGAAAAAACGCATACGCCCTTTTTGGCCAACCAAGCAAGCTTGCAAAGGAAATCTGCACTACAATGAAGTCTCACTTCCCCCCGGTCAAAAGGGCCATCTGAAAAAAGTGTAAAACCCAGAAAGGCAGGACAGGCCATGGAGAACTGGGAGCCTTGTTATGCTGATGGGCGGGATGTAAATTGCCAACAGACACTCGGGAGATGTGTATGGTGTTTCCTGAAACATCTAAAAAACAAAGCAACAGAGCCTAGGGCACTTCCACTTATGGTCCTATAGCTTAGGGAAATTAATATCAAAAAGACACAGCAACCCCGAAATTTGGGATGGCTCTTTTTACAGAAATCTCTTCTACGGCACAAGTTAAATATCCCAGAGAGCAAATAATGGATAAAGAAGTTGCGGTACTTATGTACAACAGAATACCACTCAGCAATGAAATCTATGTCACCAGGCCCGTACCAGCATAATGAGTGCATTGAGGCACGATGATTCTAAGTGAAATAAGTCACACAGAAAAAGAAACATCATAAGGTATCACTAATACACGGAATGTGAACTTGGCTACACATGAACTGAATTACAAAACAGAACAGGGTCTCAAGTTTAGAAAACCAACTTATGCCTGCGTAAGGGGGAAGGTGAGTTGGGGTGCTGCATAAAAGCAGAGTTTGAAATTAGCACAGATACCGTTCCATAAGCCAAATATGTAATAGACAAGAGCTACCCCTTGCTCAACGAAATGGATTCAACAATGAGGTATCACCTCACACCTGGTAGAATAGGCATCATTGAAAATCTACAAACAAAAAATGCTGGAAAGGGTGTGGAGAAAAGGAACCCTCTTCCACTATTGTTGGGAATATAAATTGATACAGTCATTATGGAGAACAATATGGAATTTCTTAAGAAACTAACAATAGAATTACCATATGATACAGCAATCCCAGTACTGGACATATACCCAGACAAAACCATAAATCAAAAAGAGTCATTCACCGCAATGTTCATTGCATCACTATTTACAATATCGAGGTAATGGAAGCAACCTAAATGCCCACAGACAGACGAATACATAAAGCTGTGGTACATATATAAAATGGAATATTACTAAGCCATGAAAAGGAATGAAATTGGGTCATTTGTAGAGACGTCGATGGATCTAGAGACTGTCATACAGAGTGAAGTAAGTCAGAAAGAGAAAAACAAATCTTGTATATTCATGCATATATGTGGAACCTAGAAAAACTGTACAGATTAACCATTTTGCAAGGCATAAATAGAGCAACAGATGTAGACAACAAACGTATGGACAACAAGGGGGGAAAGCTGTTGGGGGGGTGGTGGTGGGAGGAGTTGAGAGACTGGGATTGGCATGTATACATTTATATGTATAAAATAGATAACCAATAAGAACCTGCTGTATAAAAATATAAAATAAAATTCAAAATTAAAAAGAAATAAAATTTAAAAAATAAAACAGAAAAAACAATTATTCCCTGCACATACATGTATTTATATGAATAAATTATTTCCATGCTTATATCTGTAAATACAAAAAAGAGGAATAAAATCTACCTTGAACCAAAAACGAAAAAGAGAAAAAAAACACAGAACCCACCAGTTACACAGAGGAAAACCGTATCAGGGCACTTGCTCCAGTTGTAAACAATTCTGAAGTTGGTCAGTGGTGGGGAATCGTCTCCCATTCAGCCAGCAGCCCCCACGCAACAAGCGTCCTCATTGCAAAGCTGGGGCACCGTGCCGAGGCATCTGTGAGTAAACGTGAGCTGAGCCCCAGGCCAGTTGCTGCTGAACTATTCCCACCCGTCCCAGGTAAAACACCTGAATATATACAAGGACTTGAAAGCCTAGAGGAAGGGCCATAGAGCCACACGAGTGACAGCATGCCGGCCGACTTGGTGCCTGCAGGCCAGCCAGGATGGTCCTGGCCCTGGGTGCTCTTCTGGAAGATTTCCATTTCCCTGCCTGAGATACCCGTCCTGTCCCTGCCCCCACTGCTTTTTTCCTTCCTCACCTCTGCCCAGGGAGAAATTCCAGCAGCAGGTATGGGTGACACATCCTCTTCTTTAGCAGGTGGCAGCCTGGCAACTGCTGCAGAAAGTCCAGCAGAGCCCCACTCACACTGGGCCACCCACAAAGCCGTGGCCTCTCACTCCCTCCCACCAGCCCAGCCCCGAGACTGCTGACAGGGCAGAGAAAATGGCGTCAGGCACGGCTGCAGGGGCTCTTGCTGCCTGGAGTGGTATTTATATTGATCTCAACCCAGGCACACCTGGGGAGGGCTGGCCGGCACGGTAAGGCTGCCCAGGTCAGCCAATCATCACCCCTCAGGGGCTCACAGTTGCAGAAAGTGGAACTTGCTGAACCGGCCAGGTCCAAGGAACAGGTGTGGGCTCCTGAGAGTCAGGATAGACAAGGGGCTGCAGCTTTGGCTTGTTTTCTAATCATTTTATCTGGCCCATGAGTGGGAGACAACTTCAAGAAAACCCTCTCCTAATGAGAGGAACCCAGGAGTCAGGGAGAGGAGGGGTGGGTGGTGGTTGGAGACAGAGGCCTGGTGCCCCGGGTGCAGTGGAAGTCTCTGGAAGACCAGGTGGAGGGAGGCCTCACGGAGTGATGCCCAGGGTCACAGACCTGTCGCAGCTGCTGTTTGTTAGTTCAAGTCCTGCTCTGAGGTGCTCTGTGTCAGCTCTGAGCGACAGGTGAGCTGGGGGTGCTCTGCAATGAGGGCTATGTGCACGGTTCCTGTGTGCCCAGCCCTGCCACGGTACCTGCAAGGGTAGCTCTGTATCCTGGGAGGGGCCTGACCACGAGAGCCCCGTGGGCTGGGGTGGGGGTGGGGTACCTGCCCAGGTGAGCTCCATATTCTGGGATTGGTCTGACCACGAGAGCCCCATGGGCTGCTGGGGACCTGGTAAAGGATGTCAGGACAGTCAGTGAAGCCACCGAGGATATACCTCCAGTTGCTCCTAATTCCTACACCCTGCTGGTCATTCTACCAACCACCAGGACATGGTATTCTGTATTAGTCTTCAATGATGCCTTCTTTTGTATTCCATTAGTCCCAGAGTCACAAGAAATTTTGGCTTGTGAGTGGCAGGACTCAACATACAACTAAAACAATACTTCCGGGCCGTCTGGCCCCAAGGGTGCAAAAATTCCCACACCATCTTTGGGGAAAGCTTAGCTAAAGACCTAAAAGTTCTACCTCTGGAAAAGGAAACCCTCCTTCAATATGCAGACGACATTCTGATCACCAGCCCTACTAAGGAGGCCTCTGAACTACCAAGCCAATAAAGGATAGAAGTTGTCCAAGAAAAAGCTCAAATATCACAGACTGCGGTGACCTGCCTGGGCTTCATTCTCACAGAAGGTCAGAGAAGCCCATCCCAGGAAAGGGAAGAAACCATTTTCAGCCTTACCCCTTTCTAAAACTAGAAGACAGCTTAGGGGTTCCTGGGGAGGCCAGGGTTTGCTGCTTCTGGATCCCTAGCTACAGTCTACTAGCTGGGCCTCTATATGAAACACTGAAAGGAAAAGATGATGATCCTTTTGAATAGAATCCAGAAGTGGCCTTTCAAGAATGGAAAGAGCAGTCAATTCAGACCCTTGCCCTGGAACTCCCTAATTTAGCTAAACCCTTTGACCTTTACATTCCCGGTGAAAGGTGAATCGCCATTGGAGAATTAGTGCAAAAACTGGGACCACTTGAAATGGAACAATGCAAGAATGCCATCCAGGTAGGATAAACTACGGTCACTAAGGGGCTTGGCCCACTGCCACATCTGGCCAAGATACTGGCGGTATCTAAAAACCTGGAAATCAGCAGCCCAAAAGGCCACCTCCCTCCTAAGGGAAAAGGACCCCACGTGGTGATCCTAACCACCAACCATGCCCTGAAGTTGCAGGGTTCGCTCCGTGGGCACACCGACCTCGAGTGAGGAGGCCCTCCAACTCCAACATCCAGAGAGATAACCGGGGGCAACAGGGCACCATGACGACTCGTGTGAACATCACTTGACCTGGAGTTTCTCTCATAAAACAACAAGAGTGTGTCCCAAAAGAGTAGACTACTGCTTGCAGGACTTACTGCACCCAGAGGGGAGCTAATAATCTTGGCGGGGGAACAGTATACCACACTGTCACCATAGAAAAGCCTACAGACACCGTGATGATGGTGGCCAATAAGACCGGCTGGACTCCTGTTTACTTCAAAAGGCTGTTGACTCAGTAGCCATCATGGTCCTTGATCACCACTGACCCTGGACTGTCTGGGAGTTGAGCGGGCAGGGCTCTGACACCTGGTGCTCTTTGTACGTTAATTCAGGGGCCTAACTGAAGAAAGCGCAGACTACTGCTCAGAGCATCTAGGCTGGCAGAGACGGTCAGCCTAAGGTGGCCGAACAAATGTGGGGCGGGGTGAAACCGGCCCCCACAGCGTCTCTGCACATCTCTTTCCTGGACCCTTAAAGGTCATTAGAATCTATAACACTTCCAATGCTGGTGCTCAGGTGGACGAGCAGGGAGGCAGGGGTCCTGGGGACAATCAACGTCACCGGGAGGCTGCTGGGGAGAAGCTCTGACCCTCGCCCCAGGGTATGAGGGCTCCCAACTCAGCACTCAGCAGTTACAGAAGAAGGGTCTGCACCCTCAGCACTCCAAGAATGAGGAACGGGACAAAAGGCAGAGGAGGGGTTTGTCCCCAGCAAAGCCCATTAAAAATCCCTGGGAGATAAAAATAGAATCTGGGCAATAAAGTCAAGTCTAACCTTTTTTATCCTTTGTGCTTTGTCTAATTTCACGTGCTCCTAGGGTCCCGCATGCAGAGGTTCCACACCCGGCACTTCAGACCAGATTTCCTAGTGCAGAATGGCTGGGTCGACACCTCAGCTCCTGGGGCCCAGTGCAGACTCCACGATATAGAGCCTGAGCTACAGCCAACCCGGCCCTCGAGAGCTCCGCCGCCTCCCTCCCTCCCACTGACTCTGACAGGATCTCTACACAGCAGCCCAGCCCACAGCCCACGGGGTAGTGCATGCTCTCACCTCTCCATTCTCTGATCAAAATATAAAGTTTCCTTTGCTTGTGAACCAAACTCAGTCTCGATCTGTTGGCCCCAATGACACTGGGCAGGGGGACACTTGTTGGGGTCCACTCTGGAGGATCAGTAACAGAAATTGAGACTATTGTAACCTCAATGAACAGATGTGTGAGCCAAACTGTAGTTAACATAGAACAGTGTATAAGGCTCGGGTAAAATAAGATGTTTTTAACACTTCCATTTGATATTTCCATCACTTTTTATAAGCAAGTTCAGTGAAAAGGTTTGTCTTATTTGTCAGGTCAATATTAGAGAAACGAAGTGATTTCTTTCCAAGGATGTACAGCTAATAATCTTGGTTAAACCTTCAATCTTGTTTTAAATGCTTTTCCATTGAAAATGATACCTCTCTTTCAGCTCCCCCATTTCTGAGAAGTATAAAATCTTATAATTTATTATTACCAAAGGGGAAAGGTGGGAGGAGGGATAAATTAACAGTTTGGAATGAACACATACACACTGCTATGTATAAAATAGATCATCAACAAGGAACTACTGTATAGCACAGGGAACTACACTCAACATTTTGCAATAACCTATAAGGGGAAATAATCTGAAAAAGAATAGATATTTTTATTGACATCATCTATCAATGACAGTTAAAGTGTAGCCTAAGGGAAGCTGGTGGTGAGTGCTTCTGACCCTGAAGACTTCAATCATCTAAAGTTTGGACTCTGCCTACTTCCCAAGGCCCTTAATGAACATATGTGTAGCCGTAGCTTAAAAACTTCCCCAGTTTGGGTTTCGGGGAGACACTGATTTTGAAAAAGCCCTGGTGTTCTCCTTACATGAATGGGACTCTTCCTACTGCTAAAACATGTCTGTCACACCCAGAGGATGGTATACCGTCTGATCGGGAAGAGTTTGGAAAAGGCATCTCATCTCCTCATCTCCTGGTGCTCGGGTTCACCCCTCCAGCGTCTTTACTAACAGTCTCCCCACTTGGAGATGTCAGCACTGTCAACATCCTGTTGCGTACAGTTTGGAATTTGTCCAGAGGATGAAGCGGAAGGATGAGGAACAATGAGAGACAAGTCCTAGGTGTTCAGACAGGCACATGTCACTCTAATTTCCAATCAGGAAGACGAATTGACCAAAGGCTAGGGTTGCCCATGGAAACAGTATAGGGCTTGAGGAAATCCCGCTGCTTTGTGGCCAGTTCCCATAAACACGAGTTGAACAATGGAACTCAGGGGCAGTAAAATTCACAAAACTGCAGAGTTGAAAATATCCATCACTGAAAAATGTCTTGAGGAAAGTCAGAGAAAAGGACTTGTAAGCAAGGGAGAATGGCAGGAAAGGGATTTGAGGAGGTAGAAAGGACTCGCCATTAAGCACAAGAAAAGGAGCTGAACATTGCCAACATTGCAGTTGGCCAAAAAGGGTGTATGCGTTCTTTTCTGTATATATTCAAGAAAAGGGCATACACTTTTTTAGCCAACCAAACAGGTGGGCACTGGAAGTCAATACTACAAAAGATATCACTTCGCATCAGTCAGAAGAGCCATCCTCATAAAGCGTAAACAACAGAAATGCAGGACAGGGCAACGAGAAGAGGGAGCCCTGTGAGACTTATAGTGGAAATGTATATTGCCAACGGCCATTCTGGAGAAGTGTATTGTGTTTACTAAAGCATCTAAAAAATGAGCTACAGAGCATAGGGCACTTGCACTCATGGGCGTATATCTTGGGAAAAACAAAAATCGAGAGGACACAGGCACCCCAATGTTTACCCCCTCTCTGTTTAAAAGATCCTCGACTAGGATATAACTTAAATGTCTCTGGAGGGAAAAAATGGATAGAGATGTGGTACTTAGGTAGAGTGGAATATTATTCAGCCTGGAAATCAATGAAATATGGCCAGTTGTAACAACTCCGGAGGAGTTACGTATGATCATTCTAAGTGACAGAATTCAAAAAGAAAAAGACACATATCATAAGATATCACTTAAAGGTGGAATCCAAAATGGCTACACATGAAATAAATTACAAAACAAAAACATAGTCAAATATGTAGAAAACACACATAAGGCTGCTAAACGGGAAAGGTGGGGAGGGGTGAGGCATCATCCAGGAGGTTGAAATTAGCAAAGATACCATTCCAAATACCAAACTGATAATCAACAAGGCCTACACGGTAGCTAAAAGAACTGCACTCAGCACACTCAAGTCACCGGAAAAGAATATATACGACTGGTAAGAATCTGAAAAAGAATTTATTGATGTCTCTCTGTACGCGAATCAAGTGGATGTACAGCAGCAAGAAACAGAGCTTTGAAAATCAGCTGTAACCAATATAGTAATAAATTGAAAAAAATAAACGACAGAGAGACAGAGAAAACCTCTTACAACTTTTCCTCAGGGACGGTGATGCAACATGGATTGAATACATCTAGACCCACAGCAGGATGAGACATAAGGCTGGAAACTGTTTGCGCTAAGAGAAATGTGAGGTTGGGTGAGGAAATGCACACCCTTTAAAGTAATACTACCTGGTACCCATTCAATGGGTCCCAAATCTGCAGGTTCAAGGGATCTTCCTACAGCTAAAACATGCATGGAAAACCCAGAGGACTGTACACCATGTGATCGGGAGATGTGTCTAAAATGCACCTCATTTATCCTCTCCTGGTGCTCCTGTTCACCATTCCAGCCACGCTACTTAGAATCTCCCCACTTGGAGAATCAGCACATTTAAACTTCTGTTTCACACATTTTGCAAATTGTGAGGAGGATGAACGGGAAGAGGGGGAACCAATGAGAGAAGAGTTGTAGGGGTTTGGACGGGCACATATCACTCTAATTTCCCATTAAGAATAAGAATTAAAGAAAGGCTCAGCCTGCCTCGCCGGAGCCAAAATAGGGCCTGAAGCAATCCTGCGGGTTTGAGGCCAGCTCACAAAAGAGCAACTTAAAAAATGGAGCTCAGGGTCACTGCAATTCACAAACCTGCAGAGTTATAAATGAAAACTAACGTCCAAAAATATGTTGAGGTAAGGCAAAGAAGAGGATCTGAATGCAAGACAGAATTGCAAGAAACAGATTTCAAGAGATAGATTGGACTCGTCTTTAACGCACATGAAAAGCGGCAGAATTTCGACAATGATGCAGTTGGCCCAAAAGGGCGTATGCGTTTTTTCCTGATTATATCCAGGAAAAAACGCATACGCACTTTATGGGCAACGAAGCAAGCAAGCAATGCAAATGTGCACAACAAAGAAGTCTCACTTCCCACCGGTCAAAAGGGCCATCCTAAAAAATTGTAAAAACCAGAAATGCAGGACAGGCCATGGAGAACAGGGAGCCTTTATACGCTGATGGGCAGTGTGTGAACTGCCGAGAGCCACTCTGGAGAAGTGTATGGTGGTTCCTAAATCATCTAAAAAACAGAGCTACAGAGCATAGGACACTTCCAATCATGGGAGTATATCTAGGGAAGTCTAAAAATCAACAAGACACAAGCACACCACAGTTTAGGGCTACTCTGTTTACAAGAACCTCAACTTCAGTACACCTTAAATATCCCAGGAAAGAGAACAATGGATAAAGAAGATGTGGTACTTATGTACAATGGAATATCTCTTCACCATGAAATCAATGTAATAAGGCTAGTAGAAGGATAAAGAGTGGATTTAGGTCCGATAATACTACTTGAAATAAGTCAAACAGAAAAAGAAACATATCATAAGATATCACTTATAGAGGGAGGGTAAATATGGCTGCACAAGAAATGAATTACAGAACAGAACAGTGTCTCACATTTAGAAAACACACTTATGTCAGCTTAAGGGGAAAGGAGAGGTGGGGTGATGCATAAAACCAGAGTTTGAAATTAGCACAGATACCGTTCAATAAACCAAATAGGTATTAGACAAGATCTACACCTTGCTCAATGAACAGGCCTCAACACACCCTATACACCGCAGAGAAATATATCTGAGGAATAAGAATCTTAAAACCCATGTATTGATATATCTCCATAAGGGAATCAAGTGTGTGCAGAGCGGCACAAACACAGCAGTGAAAAGGAGCTAAACCCCATTATAGAAATAAATTTTAAAAACAAAACGCTGAAACAATGAAAGAGAGAAAAATTCTTACAAAATTCGCTCAGGGGCTGTGATGCAACCTGGATTGACCACATATAAACCCACAGCTGGATAAGACATAAGGCTGGACACTTGGGGCTGACAGGATTGGTGAGCTTTGGTGAGCAACTGCCGAAAGTTTAATGCAATACTTCATGCTACTCAGTCCAAGGGTCCCAACACTCCAGGTTGAAGGGAATCTTCCTACAGCTAAACCATGCTTGGGAAACCCAGCGACTGGTATACCATATGATCGGGAAAGGTTTCTAAAACGCACCTCATTTTTCCTCTCCTGGGGCTCCGGATCGACATTCCAGCCGCTTTACTAACAACATCCCCACATGGAGTCAATGCCTTTAAGTTCTGGTATCGCACAGTCTGCAGTTAGTGCAGAGGATGAATGGGAATAGGGGGAACCAGTGAGAAACTAGCTGTAGCGGTTTCAATGGGCACATGTCACTCTAATATCACATCAGTAAGAAGAATTAACCAAAGGCACAGCAGGTGCCCCAGAAGAAAAATAGGGCTTCAAGGAATCCTTTGGTTATGGGGCAATACCACAAAAATAAGAGCTAAAAAATGGAGCTAAGGGCCACTGCAATTCAAAACCCTGCAGAGTTATAAAGACCAACTATTTTTAAAAAATATATTGAGGTAAGGCTATGAAGAGGCATTGAAAGCAAGGCAGAATTGCAGGAAACCGATTTCAGGAGGTAGACTGGAATTGCATTGAAAGCATATGAAGAGAGTCAGAAACTCGACAATGATGCACTTGGCCAAAAAGGGCGTATGTGTTTTTTCCTGAATATATTCAGGAAAAAACGCATACGCACTTTTTGGCCAACCAAGCAAGCTTGCAAAGGAAATCTGCACTACAATGAAGTCTCACTTCCCCCCGGTCAAAAGGGCCATCTGAAAAAAGTGTAAAATCCATAAAGGCACACCAGGCCATGGAGAACTGGGAGCCTTCTTATGCTGATGGGCGGGATGTAAATTGCCAACAGCCACTCTGGAGAAGTGTATGGTGTTTCCTGAAACATCTAAAAAACAAAGCAACAGAGCCTAGGGCACTTCCACTTATGGTCCTATAGCTTAGGGAAATTAAAATCAAAAAGACACAGCCACCCCAAAGTTTGGGACGGCTCTGTTTACAAGAACCTCGTTTACAGTACAAGTTCAATATCGCAGAAAGTGAAAAATGGATAAAGAACTTGTGGTACTTACGTACAATGCAATATCACTCAGCAATGAAATCTATGTCATTAGGCCCGTAGCAGCATAATGAGTGGATGCAGGTATGATGATTCGAACTGAAATAAGTCACACAGAAAAGAAACATCATAAGGTATCACTAATACACAGAATGTGAACTTGGCTACACATGAACTGAATTACAAAACAGAACAGTGTCTCAAGTTTAGAAAACCAACTTATGCTTGCTTAAGGGGGAAGGTGAGTTGGGGTGCTGCATAAAACCAGAGATTGAAATGAGCACAGATAAAGTTCCTTAAGCCAAATATGGAATAGACAAGAGCTACTCCTTGCTCAACGAAATGGACTCAACACCCCATATTAAACCCCTAAGAATGTACCTGACTAGTAAGTATCTTAAAACCTATGGATTGCTATGTCTCCAAAAGAGAATCAAGCGTGTGTACAGGGGCATAAACGCAGCAGTGATAGGATTGGAGAGGTTCGGTGAGCAAATGAAGACCCTTTGAAGTCATATTGCATGGTACCCATTACACGGGTCTCAACTCTCCAGGTTTAAGGTATTCTTCCTTCAGCTAAAACATGCATGTGGAACCCAGAGTATGATCAACCGTGTGAACGGGAGACGTGTTCAAATATGTCTCAGTTTTCCTCCCCTGGTACTCGGGTGCAACATTCCAGACGCTTTACTAACACTCTCCCCACTTGGAGAGTCAGCACCTTTAACCTCCTGTTTGGCCCCGTTTGCAATTTCTGCGGAAGATGAACAGGAATAGGGAGAACCAATGAGAGACTAGCTGGAGGTGTCTGGACGGGCAAATTTAACTCTCATTTCCCACCAGAAAGAGGAAATAACCAAAGGATCAGCATGCCGTGCCGGAACCAGATTAGGGCCTGAAGCCATCCAGCGGTGTTGCAGCCAGCTCACAAGAAAACGAGTTGAAGAAAGGAGCTCAGGGGCACTGTAATTCACAAACCTGCAGAGTTATAAATGACAGCTATCGTCCAAAAATAGACTGAAGTAAGGCTGCCAAGAGGACTTGAAAGCGGGGCAGAATTGCAGGAAACCGATTTCAGGAGGTAGACTGGAATTGCATTGAAAGCATAGGAAAAGAGGCAGAACGTCCACAAAGATGCACTTGGCCAAAAAGGGCGTATGCGTTTTTTCCTGAATATATTCAGGAAAAAACGCATACGCCCTTTTTGGCCAACCAAGCAAGCTTGCAAAGGAAATCTGCACTACAATGAAGTCTCACTTCCCCCCGGTCAAAAGGGCCATCTGAAAAAAGTGTAAAATCCAGAAAGGCAGGACAGGCCATGGAGAACTGGGAGCCTTGTTATGCTGATGGGCGGGATGTAAATTGCCAACAGACACTTGGGAGAAGTGTATGGTGTTTCCTGAAACATCGAAAAAACAAAGCAACAGAGCCTAGGGCATTTCCACTTATGGTCCTATAGCTTAGGGAAATTAAAATCAAAAAGACACAGCCACCCCAAAGTTTGGGACGCCTCTGTTTACAAGAACATCGTTTACAGTACAAGTTCAACATCGCAGAAAGTGAAAAATGGATAAAGAAGTTGTGGTATTTACTTACAAAGCAATATCACTCAGCAATGAAATCTATGTCATCAGGCCCTTAGCAGCACAATGAGCGGATTCAGGTATGATGATTCTAACTGAAATAAGTCACACAGAAAAAGAAACATCATAAGATATCAGTAATACACGGAATGTAAACTTGGATACACAGGAACTGAATTACAGAACAGAACAGGGTCTCAAATTTAGAAAACCAACTTATGCTTGCTTAAGGGGAAAGGTGAGTTGGGGTGCTGCATAAAACCAGAGATTGAAATGAGCACAGATAAAGTTCCTTAAGCCAAATATGGAATAGACAAGAGCTACTCCTTGCTCAACGAAATGGACTCAACACCGCATATTAAACGCCTAAGAATGTACCTGACTAGTAAGTATCTTAAAACCTATGGATTGCTATGTCTCCGAAAGAGAATCAAGCATGTGTACAGGGGCATAAACGCAGCAGTGATAGGACTGGAGAGGTTCGTGAGCAAATGAAGACCGTTTGAAGTCATATTGCATGGTACCCATTCCACGGGTTTCAACTACCCAGGTTTAAGGTATTCTTCCTTCAGCTAAAACATGCATTTGGAACCTAGAGTATGATCAACCATGTGATCGGGAGACGTGTTTAAATATGTCTCAGTTTTCGTACCCTGGCACTCGGGTGCAACATTCCAGACGCTTACTAACACTCTCCCCACTTGGAGAGTCAGTCCCTTTAAACTCCTGTTTGGCCCAGTTTGCAATTTCTGCGGAAGATGAACAGGAATAGCGAGAACCAATGAGAGACTAGCTGGAGGTGTTAGGATAGGCAAATTTAACTCTCATTTCCCACCAGGAAGAGGAATTAACCAAAGGCTCAGCGTGCCGTGCCAGAACCAGATTAGGGCCTGAAGACATCCTGCGGTGTTGCGGCCAGGTCACAAGAAAGCGAGTTGAAGAAAGGAGCTCAGGGGCACTGTAATTCACAAACCTGCAGAGTTATAAATGACAGCTATCGTCCAAAAATAGATTGAAGTAAGGCTGCCAACAGGACTTGAAAGCGGGGCAGAATTGCAGGAAACCGATTTCAGGAGGTAGACTGGAATTGCATTGAAAGCATAGGAAAAGAGGCAGAACGTCCACAATGATGCACTTGGCC
Source organism: Delphinus delphis (assembly GCF_949987515.2). Lineage (NCBI taxonomy): Eukaryota > Metazoa > Chordata > Mammalia > Artiodactyla > Delphinidae > Delphinus > Delphinus delphis. The sequence goes on along the minus strand of NW_027192897.1, from coordinate 100,243 downwards.
AAAAAGGGCGTATGCGTTTTTTCCTGAATATATTCAGGAAAAAACGCATACGCCCTTTTTGGCCAACCAAGCAAGCTTGCAAAGGAAATCTGCACTACAATGAAGTCTCACTTCTCCCCGGTTAAAAGGGCCATCTGAAAAAAGTGTAAAATCCAGAAAGGCAGGACAGGCCATGGAGAACTGGGAGCCTTGTTATGCTGATGAGCGGGATGTAAATTGCCAACAGACACTCAGGAGAAGTGTATGGTGTTTCCTGAAACATCTAAAAAACAAAGCAACAGAGCCTAGGGCACTTCCACTTATGGTCCTATAGCTTAGGGAAATTAAAATCAAAAAGACACAGCCACCCCAAAGTTTGGGACGCCTCCGTTTACAAGAACCTCGTTTACCGTACAAGTTCAATATCACAGAAAGTGAAAAATGGATAAAGAACTTGAGGTACTTACGTACAATGCAGTATCACTCAGCAATGAAATCTATGTCATCAGGCCCGTAGCAGCATAATGAGTGGATTCAGGTACGATGATTCTAACTGAAATAAGTCACACAGAAAAAGAAACATCATAAGATATCACTAATACACGGAATGTAAACTTGGCTACACAGGAACTGCATTCCAAAACAGAACAGGGTCTCAAATTTAGAAAACCAACTTATGCTTGCTTAAGGGGAAAGGTGAGTTGGGGTGCTGCATAAAACCAGAGATTGAAATGAGCACAGATAAAGTTCCTTAAGCCAAATATGGAATAGACAAGAGCTACTCCTTGCTCAACGAAATGGACTCAACACCCCATATTAAACGCCTAAGAATGTACCTGACTAGTAAGTATCTTAAAACCTATGGATTGCTATGTCTCCGAAAGAGAATCAAGCATGTGTACAGGGGCATAAACGCAGCAGTGATAGGATTGGAGAGGTTCGGTGAGCAAATGAAGACCCTTTGAAGTCATATTGCATGGTACCCATTCCACGGGTTTCAACTACCCAGGTTTAAGGTATTCTTCCTTCAGCTAAAACATGCATGTGGAACCTAGAGTATGATCAACCATGTGATCGGGAGACGTGTTCAAATATGTCTCAGTTTTCGTACCCTGGTACTCGGGTGCAACATTCCAGACGCTTACTAACACTCTCCCCACTTGGAGAGTCAGTCCCTTTAATCTCCTGTTTGGCCCAGTTTGCAATTTCTGCGGAAGATGAACAGGAATAGCGAGAATCAATGAGAGACTAGCTGGAGGTGTTAGGATGGGCAAATTTAACTCTCATTTCCCACCAGGAAGAGGAATTAACCAAAGGCTCAGCGTGCCGTGCCAGAACCAGATTAGGGCCTGAAGACATCCTGCGGTGTTGCGGCCAGGTCACAAGAAAGCGAGTTGAAGAAAGGAGCTCAGGGGCACTGTAATTCACAAACCTGCAGAGTTATAAATGACAGCTATCGTCCAAAAATAGACTGAAGTAAGGCTGCCAAGAGGACTTGAAAGCGGGGCAGAATTGCAGGAAACCGATTTCAGGAGGTAGACTGGAATTGCATTGAAAGCATAGGAAAAGAGGCAGAACGTCCACAATGATGCACTTGGCCAAAAAGGGCGTATGCGTTTTTTCCTGAATATATTCAGGAAAAAACGCATACGCCCTTTTTGGTCAACCAAGCAAACTTACAAAGGAAATCTGCACTAAAATGAAGTCTCACTTCTCCCCGGTTAAAAGGGCCATCTGAAAAAAGTGTAAAATCCAGAAAGGAAGGACAGGCCAAGGAGAACTGGGAGCCTTGTTATGCTGATGGGCGGGATGTAAATTGCCAACAGACACTCAGGAGAAGTGTATGGTGTTTCCTGAAACATCTAAAAAACAAAGCAACAGAGCCTAGGGCACTTCCACTTATGGTCCTATAGCTTAGGGAAATTAAAATCAAAAAAGACACAGCCACCCCAAAGTTTGGGACGCCTCCGTTTACAAGAACCTCGTTTACCGTACAAGTTCAATATCACAGAAAGAGAAAAATGAATAAAGAACTTGTGGTACTTACGTACAATGCAGTATCACTCAGCAATGAAATCTATGTCATCAGGCCCGTAGCAGCATAATGAGTGGATTCAGGTACGATGATTCTAACTGAAATAAGTCACACAGAAAAAGAAACATCATAAGATATCACTAATACACGGAATGTAAACTTGGCTACACAGGAACTGCATTCCAAAACAGAACAGGGTCTCAAATTTAGAAAACGAACTTATGCTTGCTTAAGGGGAAAGGTGAGTTGGGGTGCTGCATAAAACCAGAGATTGAAATGAGCACAGATAAAATTCCTTAAGCCAAATATGGAATAGACAAGAGCTACTCCTTGCTCAACGAAATGGGCTCAACACCCCATATTAAACGCCTAAGAATGTACCTGACTAGTAAGTATCTTAAAACCTATGGATTGCTATGTCTCCGAAAGAGAATCAAGCATGTGTACAGGGGCATAAACGCAGCAGTGATAGGATTGGAGAGGTTCGGTGAGCAAATGAAGACCCTTTGAAGTCATATTGCATGGTACCCATTCCACGGGTTTCAACTACCCAGGTTTAAGGTATTCTTCCTTCAGCTAAAACATGCATGTGGAACCCAGAGTATGATCAACCATGTGATCGGGAGACGTGTTCAAATATGTCTCAGTTTTCGTACCCTGGTACTCAGGTGCAACATTCCAGACGCTTTACTAACACTCTCCCGACTTGGAGAGTCAGTCCCTTTAACCTCCTGTTTGGCCCAGTTTGCAATTTCTGCGGAAGATGAACAGGAATAGCGAGAACCAATGAGAGACTAGCTGGAGGTGTCTGGACGGGCAAATTTAACTCTCATTTCCCACCAGGAAGAGGAATTAACCAAAGGCTCAGCGTGCCGTGCCAGAACCAGATTAGGGCCTGAAGCCATCCTGCGGTGTTGCGGCCAGGTCACAAGAAAGCGAGTTGAAGAAAGGAGCTCAGGGGCACTGTAATTCACACACCTGCAGAGTTATAAATGACAGCTATCGTCCAAAAATAGACTGAAGTAAGGCTGCCAAGAGGACTTGAAAGAGGGGCAGCATTGCAGGAAACCGATTTCAGGAGGTAGACTGGAATTGCATTGAAAGCATAGGAAAAGAGGCAGAACGTCCACAATGATGCACTTGGCCAAAAAGGGCGTATGCGTTTTTTCCTGAATATATTCAGGAAAAAACGCATACGCCCTTTTTGGCCAACCAAGCAAGCTTGCAAAGGAAATCTGCACTACAATGAAGTCTCACTTCCCCCCGGTCAAAAGGGCCATCTGAAAAAAGTGTAAAATCCAGAAAGGCAGGACAGGCCATGGAGAACTGGGAGCCTTGTTATGCTGATGGGCGGGATGTAAATTGCCAACAAACACTCGGGAGAAGTGTATGGTGTTTCCTGAAACAACTAAAAAACAAAGCAACAGAGCCTAGGGCACTTCCACTTATGGTCCTATAGCTTAGGGAATTTAAAATCAAAAAGACACAGCCACCCCAAAGTTTGGAACGGCTCTGTTTACAAGAACCTCGTTTACAGTACAAGTTCAACATCGCAGAAAGTGAAAAATGGATAAAGAAGTTGTGGTATTTACTTACAAAGCAATATCACTCAGCAATGAAATCTGTGTCATCAGGCCCTTAGCAGCACAATGAGTGGATTCAGGTATTATGATTCTAACTGAAATAAGTCACACAGAAAAAGAAACGTCATAAGATATCAGTAATACACGGAATGTAAACTTGGCTACACAGGAACTGAATTACAGAACAGAACAGGGTCTCAAATTTAGAAAACCAACTTATTCTTGCTTAAGGGTAAAGGTGAGTTGGGGTGCTGCATAAAACCAGAGATTGAAATGAGCACAGATAAAGTTCCTTAAGCCAAATATGGAATAGACAAGAGCTACTCCTTGCTCAACGAAATGGACTCAACACCGCATATTAAACGCCTAAGAATGTACCTGTCTAGTAAGTATCTTAAAACCTATGGATTGCTATGTCTCCGAAAGAGAATCAAGCATGTGTACAGGGGCATAAACGCAGCAGTGATAGGATTGGAGAGGTTCGTGAGCAAATGAAGACCCTTTGAAGTCATATTGCATGGTACCCATTACACGGGTCTCAACTCTCCAGGTTTAAGGTATTCTTCCTTCAGCTAAAACATGCATGTGGAACCCAGAGTATGATCAACCGTGTGAACGGGAGACGTGTTCACATATGTCTCAGTTTTCCTCCCCTGGTACTCGGGTGCAACATTCCAGACGCTTTACTAACACTCTCCCGACTTGGAGAGTCAGTCCCTTTAACCTCCTGTTTGGCCCAGTTTGCAATTTCTGCGGAAGATGAACAGGAATAGCGAGAACCAATGAGAGACTAGCTGGAGGTGTCTGGACGGGCAAATTTAACTCTCATTTCCCACCAGGAAGAGGAATTAACCAAAGGCTCAGCGTGCCGTGCCGGAACCAGATTAGGGCCTGAAGACATCCTGCGGTGTTGCGGCCAGCTCACGAGAAAGCGAGTTGTAGAAAGGAGCTCAGGGGCACTGTAATTCACAAACCTGCAGAGTTATAAATGACAGCTATCGTCCAAAAATAGACTGAAGTAAGGCTGCCAAGAGGACTTGAAAGCGGGGCAGAATTGCAGGAAACCGATTTCAGGAGGTAGACTGAAATTGCATTGAAAGCATAGGAAAAGAGGCAGAACGTACACAATGATGCACTTGGCCAAAAAGGGCGTATGCGTTTTTTCCTGAATATATTCAGGAAAAAACGCATACGCACTTTTTGGCCAACCAAGCAAGCTTGCAAAGGAAATCTGCACTACAATGAAGTCTCACTTCCCCCCGGTCAAAAGGGCCATCTGAAAAAAGTGTAAAATCCAGAAAGGCAGGACAGGCCATGGAGAACTGGGAGCCTTGTTATGCTGATGGGCGGGATGTAAATTGCCAACAACCACTAGGGAGAAGTGTATGGTGTTTCCTGAAACATCTAAAAAACAAAGCAACAGAGCCTAGGGCACTTCCACTTATGGTCCTATAGCTTAGGGAATTTAAAATCAAAAAGACACAGTCACCCCAAAGTTTGGAAAGGCTCTGTTTACAAGAACCTCGTTTACAGTACAAGTTCAACATCGCAGAAAGTGAAAAATGGATAAGGAAGTTGTGGTATTTACTTACAAAGCAATATCACTCAGCAATGAAATCTGTGTCATCAGGCCCTTAGCAGCACAATGAGTGGATTCAGGTATGATGATTCTAACTGAAATAAGTCACACAGAAAAAGAAACATCATAAGATATCAGTAATACACGGAATGTAAACTTGGCTACACAGGAACTGAATTACAGAACAGAACAGGGTCTCAAATTTAGAAAACCAACTTATTCTTGCTTAAGGGTAAAGGTGAGTTGGGGTGCTGCATAAAACCAGAGATTGAAATGAGCACAGATAAAGTTCCTTAAGCCAAATATGGAATAGACAAGAGCTACTCCTTGCTCAACGAAATGGACTCAACACCGCATATTAAACGCCTAAGAATGTACCTGTCTAGTAAGTATCTTAAAACCTATGGATTGCTATGTCTCCGAAAGAGAATCAAGCATGTGTACAGGGGCATAAACGCAGCAGTGATAGGATTGGAGAGGTTCGGTGAGCAAATGAAGACCCTTTGAAGTCATATTGCATGGTACCCATTCCACGGGTTTCAACTACCCAGGTTTAAGGTATTCTTCCTTCAGCTAAAACATGCATGTGGAACCTAGAGTATGATCAACCATGTGATCGGGAGACGTGTTCAAATATGTCTCAGTTTTCGTACCCTGGTACTCGGGTGCAACATTCCAGACACTTTACTAACACTCTCCCGACTTGGAGAGTCAGTCCCTTTAACCTCCTGTTTGGCCCAGTTTGCAATTTCTGCGGAAGATGAACAGGAATAGCGAGAACCAATGAGAGGCTAGCTGGAGGTGTCTGGATGGGCAAATTTAACTCTCATTTCCCACCAGGAAGAGGAAATAACCAAAGGCTCAGCGTGCCGTACCGGAACCAGATTAGGGCCTGAAGCCATCCTGCGGTGTTGCGGCCAGCTCACAAGAAAGCGAGTTGAAGAAAGGAGCTCAGGGGCACTGTAATTCACAAACCTGCAGAGTTATAAATGACAGCTATCATCCAAAAATAGACTGAAGTAAGGCTGCCAAGAGGACTTGAAAGCGGGGCAGAATTGCAGGAAACCAATTTCAGGAGGTAGACTGGAATTGCATTGAAAGCATAGGAAAAGAGGCAGAACGTCCACAATGATGCGCTTGGCCAAAAAGGGCGTATGCGTTTTTTCCTGAATATATTCAGGAAAAAACGCATACGCCCTTTTTGGCCAAACAAGCAAGCTTGCAAAGGAAATCTGCACTACAATGAAGTCTCACTTCCCCCCGGTCAAAAGGGCCATCTGAAAAATGTGTAAAATCCAGAAAGGCAGGACAGGCCATGGAGAACTGGAAGCCTTGTTATGGTGATGGGCGTGATGTAAATTGCCAACAACCACTCGGGAGAAGTGTATGGTGTTTCCTGAAACATCTAAAAAACAAAGCAACAGAACCTAGGGCACTTCCACTTATGGTCCTATAGCTTAGGGAAATTAAAATCAAAAAGACACAGCCACCCCAAAGTTTGGAACGGCTCTGTTTACAAGAACCTCGTTTACAGTACAAGTTCAACATCGCAGAAAGTGAAAAATGGATAAAGAAGTTGTGGTATTTACTTACAAAGCAATATCACTCAGCAATGAAATCTGTGTCATCAGGCCCTTAGCAGCACAATGAGTGGATTCAGGTACGATGATTCTAACTGAAATAAGTCACACAGAAAAAGAAACATCATAAGATATCAGTAATACACGGAATGTAAACTTGGCTACACAGGAACTGCATTCCAAAACAGAACAGGGTCTCAAATTTAGAAAACCAACTTATGCTTGCTTAAGGGGAAAGGTGAGTTGGGGTGCTGCATAAAACCAGAGATTGAAATGAGCACAGATAAAGTTCCTTAAGCCAAATATGGAATAGACAAGAGCTACTCCTTGCTCAACGAAATGGACTCAACACCCCATATTAAACGCCTAAGAATGTACCTGACTAGTAAGTATCTTAAAACCTATGGATTGCTATGTCTCCAAAAGAGAATCAAGCATGTGTACAGGGGCATAAACGCAGCAGTGATAGGATTGGAGAGGTTCGGTGAGCAAATGAAGACCCTTTGAAGTCATATTGCATGGTACCCATTACACGGGTCTCAACTCTCCAGGTTTTAGGTATTCTTCCTTCAGCTAAAACATGCATGTGGAACCCAGAGTATGATCAACCATGTGAACGGGAGACGTGTTCAAATATGTCTCAGGTTTCCTCCCCTGGTACTCGGGTGCAACATTCCAGACGCTTTACTAACACTCTCCCGACTTGGAGAGTCAGTCCCTTTAACCTCCTGTTTGGCCCAGTTTGCAATTTCTGCGGAAGATGAACAGGAATAGCGAGAACCAATGAGAGGCTAGCTGGAGGTGTCTGAACGGGCAAATTTAACTCTCATTTCCCACCAGGAAGAGGAATTAACCAAAGGCTCAGCGTGCCGGGCCGGAACCAGATTAGGGCCTGAAGCCATCCTGCGGTGTTGCGGCCAGGTCACAAGAAAGCGAGTTGAAGAAAGGAGCTCAGGGGCACTGTAATTCACAAACCTGCAGAGTTATAAATGACAGCTATCGTCCAAAAATAGACTGAAGTAAGGCTGCCAAGAGGACTTGAAAGCGGGGCAGAATTGCAGGAAACCGATTTCAGGAGGTAGACTGGAATTGCATTGAAAGCATAGGAAAAGAGGCAGAACGTCCACAATGATGCACTTGGCCAAAAAGGGCGTATGCGTTTTTTCCTGAATATATTCAGGAAAAAACGCATACGCCCTTTTTGGCCAACCAAGCAAGCTTGCAAAGGAAATCTGCACTACAATGAAGTCTCACTTCCCCCCGGTCAAAAGGGCCATCTGAAAAAAGTGTAAAATCCAGAAAGGCAGGACAGGCCATTGAGAACTGGGAGCCTTGTTATGCTGATGGGCTGGATGTAAATTGCCAACAGACACTTGGGAGAAGTGTATGGTGTTTCCTGAAACATCTAAAAAACAAAGCAACAGAGCCTAGGGCACTTCCACTTATGGTCCTATAGCTTAGGGAAATTAAAATCAAAAAGACACAGCCACCCCAAAGTTTGGGACGCCTCTGTTTACAAGAACCTCGTTTACAATACAAGTTCAACATCGCAGAAAGTGAAAAATGGATAAAGAAGTTGTGGTATTCACTTACAAAGCAATATCACTCAGCAATGAAATCTATGTCATCAGGCCCTTAGCAGCACAATGAGTGGATTCAGGTATGACGATTCTAACTGAAATAAGTCACACAGAAAAAGAAACATCATAAGATATCAGTAATACACGGAATGTAAACTTGGCTACACAGGAACTGAATTACAGAACAGAACAGGGTCTCAAATTTTGAAAACCAACTTATGCTTGCTTAAGGGTAAAGGTGAGTTGGGGTGCTGCATAAAACCAGAGATTGAAATGAGCACAGATAAAGTTCCTTAAGCCAAATATGGAATAGACAAGAGCTACTCCTTGCTCAACGAAATGGACTCAACACCGCATATTAAACGCCTAAGAATGTACCTGACTAGTAAGTATCTTAAAACCTATGGATTGCTATGTCTCCGAAAGAGAATCAAGCGTGTGTACAGGGGCATAAACGCAGCAGTGATAGGATTGGAGAGGTTCGGTGAGCAAATGAAGACCCATTGAAGTCATATTGCATGGTACCCATTCCACGGGTTTCAACTACCCAGGTTTAAGGTATTCATCCTTCAGCTAAAACATGCATGTGGAACCTAGAGTATGATCAACCATGTGATCGGGAGACGTGTTCAAATATGTCTCAGTTTTCGTACCCTGGTACTCGGGTGCAACATTCCAGACACTTTACTAACACTCTCCCGACTTGGAGAGTCAGCGCCTTTAACCTCCTGTTTGGCCCAGTTTGCAATTTCTGCGGAAGATGAACAGGAATAGCGAGGACCAATGAGAGGCTAGCTGGAGGTGTCTGGATGGGCAAATTTAACTCTCATTTCCCACCAGGAAGAGGAATTAACCAAAGGCTCAGCGTGCCTTGCCGGAACCAGATTAGGGCCTGAAGCCATCCTGTGGTGTTGCGGCCAGCTCACAAGAAAGCGAGTTGTAGAAAGGAGCTCAGGGGCACTGTAATTCACAAACCTGCAGAGTTATAAATGACAGCTATCGTCCAAAAATATACTGAAGTAAGGCTGCCAAGAGGACTTGAAAGCGGGGCAGAATTGCAGGAAACCGATTTCAGGAGGTAGACTGAAATTGCATTGAAAGCATAGGAAAAGAGGCAGAACGTACAAAATGATGCACTTGGCCAAAAAGGGCGTATGCGTTTTTTCCTGAATATATTCAGGAAAAAACGCATACGCCCTTTTTGGCCAACCAAGCAAGCTTGCAAAGGAAATCTGCACTACAATGAAGTCTCACTTCCACCTGGTCAAAAGGGCCATCTGAAAAAAGTGTAAAATCCATAAAGGCACGACAGGCCATGGAGAACTGGGAGCCTTCTTATGCTGATGGGCGGGATGTAAATTGCCAACAGCCACTCTGGAGAAGTGTATGGTGTTTCCTGAAACATCTAAAAAACAAAGCAACAGAGCCTAGGGCACTTCCACTTATGGTCCTATAGCTTAGGGAAATTAAAATCAAAAAGACACAGCCACCCCAAAGTTTGGGACGCCTCCGTTTACAAGAACCTCATTTACCGTACAAGTGCAATATCACAGAAAGTGAAAAATGGATAAAGAACTTGAGGTACTTACGTACAATGCAGTATCACTCAGCAATGAAATCTATGTCATCAGGCCCTTAGCAGCATAATGAGTGGATTCAGGTACGATGATTCTAACTGAAATAAGTCACACAGAAAAAGAAACATCATAAGATATCAGTAATACACGGAATGTAAACTTGACTACACAGGAACTGCATTCCAAAACAGAACAGGGTCTCAAATTTAGAAAACCAACTTATGCTTGCTTAAGGGGAAAGGTGAGTTGGGGTGCTGCATAAAACCAGAGATTGAAATGAGCACAGATAAAGTTCCTTAAGCCAAATATGGAATAGACAAGAGCTACTCCTTGCTCAATGAAATGGACTCAACACCCCATATTAAACGCCTAAGAATGTACCTGACTAGTAAGTATCTTAAAACCTATGGATTGCTATGTCTCCAAAAGAGAATCAAGCGTGTGTACAGGGGCATAAACGCAGCAGTGATAGGATTGGAGAGGTTCGGTGAGCAAATGAAGACCCTTTGAAGTCATATTGCATGGTACCCATTCCACGGGTTTCAACTACCCAGGTTTTAGGTATTCTTCCTTCAGCTAAAACATGCATGTGGAACCCAGAGTATCATCAAACATGTGATCGGGAGACGTGTTCAAATATGTCTCAGATTTCCTCCCCTGGTACTCGGGTGCAACATTCCAGACGCTTTACTAACACTCTCCCCACTTGGAGAGTCAGTGCCTTTAACCTCCTGTTTGGCCCAGTTTGCAATTTCTGCGGAAGATGAACAGGAATAGCGAGAACCAATGAGAGGCTAGCTGGAGGTGTCTGGACGGGCAAATTTAACTCTCATTTCCCACCAGGAAGAGGAAATAACCAAAGGCTCAGCGTGCCGTCCCGGAACCAGATTAGGGCCTGAAGCCATCCTGCGGTGTTGCGGCCAGCTCACAAGAAAGCGAGTTGAAGAAAGGAGCTCAGGGGCACTGTAATTCACAAACCTGCAGAGTTATAAATGACAGCTATCGTCCAAAAATAGACTGAAGTAAGGCTGCCAAGAGGACTTGAAAGCGGGGCAGAATTGCAGGAAACCGATTTCAGGAGGTAGACTGGAATTGCATTGAAAGCATAGGAAAAGAGGCAGAACGTCCACAATGATGCACTTGGCCAAAAAGGGCGTATGCGTTTTTTCCTGAATATATTCAGGAAAAAACGCATACGCCCTTTTTGGCCAACCAAGCAAGCTTGCAAAGGAAATCTGCACTACAATGAAGTCTCACTTCCCCCCGGTCAAAAGGGCCATCTGAAAAAAGTGTAAAATCCAGAAAGGCAGGACAGGCCATGGAGAACTGGGAGCCTTGTTATGCTGATGGGCGGGATGTAAATTGCCAACAACCACTAGGGAGAAGTGTATGGTGTTTCCTGAAACATCTAAAAAACAAAGCAACAGAACCTAGGGCACTTCCACTTATGGTCCTATAGCTTAGGGAAATTAAAATCAAAAAGACACAGCCACCCCAAAGTTTGGAACGGCTCTGTTTACAAGAACCTCGTTTACAGTACAAGTTCAACATCGCAGAAAGTGAAAAATGGATAAAGAAGTTGTGGTATTTACTTACAAAGCAATATCACTCAGCAATGAAATCTGTGTCATCAGGCCCGTAGCAGCACAATGAGTGGATTCAGGTATGATGATTCTAACTGAAATAAGTCACGCAGAAAAAGAAACATCATAAGATATCAGTAATACACGGAATGTAAACTTGGCTACACAGGAACTGAATTACAGAACAGAACAGGGTCTCAAATTTAGAAAACCAACTTATGCTTGCTTAAGGGTAAAGGTGAGTTGGGGTGCTGCATAAAACCAGAGATTGAAATGAGCACAGATAAAGTTCCTTAAGTCAAATATGGAATAGACAAGAGCTACTCCTTGCTCAACGAAATGGACTCAACACCGCATATTAAACGCCTAAGAATGTACCTGACTAGTAAGTATCTTAAAACCTATGGATCGCTATGTCTCCGAAAGAGAATCAAGCATGTGTACAGGGGCATAAACGCAGCAGTGATAGGATTGGAGAGGTTCGGTGCGCAAATGAAGACCCTTTGAAGTCATATTGCATGGTACCCATTACACGGGTCTTAACTCTCCAGGTTTAAGGTATTCTTCCTTCAGCTAAAACATGCATGTGGAACCCAAGTATGATCAACCATGTGAACGGGAGACGTGTTCAAATATGTCTCAGTTTTCCTCCCCTGGTACTCGGGTGCAACATTCCAGACGCTTTACTAACACTCTCCCCACTTGGAGAGTCAGCGCCTTTAACCTCCTGTTTGGCCCAGTTTGCAAATTCTGCGGAAGATGAACAGGAATAGCGAGAACCAATGAGAGACTAGCTGGAGGTGTCTGGACGGGCAAGTTTAACTCTCATTTCCCAACAGGAAGAGGAAATAACCAAAGGCTCAGCGTGCCGTGCCGGAACCAGATTAGGGCCTGAAGCCATCCTGCGGTGTTGCGGCCAGGTCACAAGAAAGCAAGTTGAAGAAAGGAGCTCAGGGGCACTGTAATTCACAAACCTGCAGAGTTATAAATGACAGCTATCGTCCAAAAATAGACTGAAGTAAGGCTGCCAAGAGGACTTGAAAGCGGGGCAGAATTGCAGGATACCGATTTCAGGAGGTAGACTGGAATTGCATTGAAAGCATAGGAAAAGAGGCAGAACGTCCACAATGATGCACTTGGCCAAAAAGGGCGTATGCGTTTTTTCCTGAATATATTCAGGAAAAAACGCATACGCCCTTTTTGGCCAACCAAGCAAGCTTGCAAAGGAAATCTGCACTACAATGAAGTCTCACTTCCCCCCGGTCAAAAGGGCCATCTGAAAAAAGTGTAAAATCCAGAAAGGCAGGACAGGCCATGGAGAACTGGGAGCCTTGTTATGCTGATGGGTGGGATGTAAATTGCCAACAACCACTCGGGAGAAGTGTATGGTGTTTCCTGAAACATCTAAAAAACAAAGCAACAGAACCTAGGGCACTTCCACTTATGGTCCTATAGCTTAGGGAAATTAAAATCAAAAAGACACAGCCACCCCAAAGTTTGGGACGGCTCTGTTTACAAGAACCTCGTTTACAGTACAAGTTCAACATCGCAGAAAGTGAAAAATGGATAAAGGAGTTGTGGTATTTACTTACAAAGCAATATCACTCAGCAATGAAATCTGTGTCATCAGGCCCTTAGCAGCACAATGAGTGGATTCAGGTATGATGATTCTAACTGAAATAAGTCACACAGAAAAAGAAACATCATAAGATATCAGTAATACACGGAATGTAAACTTGGCTACACAGGAACTGAATTACAGAACAGAACAGGGTCTCAAATTTAGAAAACCAACTTATGCTTGCTTAAGGGTAAAGGTGAGTTGGGGTGCTGCATAAAACCAGAGATTGAAATGAGCACAGATAAAGTTCCTTAAGCCAAATATGGAATAGACAAGAGCTACTCCTTGCTCAACGAAATGGACTCAACACCCCATATTAAACGCCTAAGAATGTACCTGACTAGTAAGTATCTTAAAACCTATGGATTGCTATGTCTCCGAAAGAGAATCAAGCATGTGTACAGGGGCATAAACGCAGCAGTGATAGGATTGGAGAGGTTCGGTGAGCAAATGAAGACCCTTTGAAGTCATATTGCATGGTACCCATTCCACGGGTTTCAACTACCCAGGTTTAAGGTATTCTTCCTTCAGCTAAAACATGCATGTGGAACCTAGAGTATGATCAACCATGTGATCGGGAGACGTGTTCAAATATGTCTCAGTTTTCGTACCCTGGTACTCGGGTGCAACATTCCAGACACTTTACTAACACTCTCCCGACTTGGAGAGTCAGTCCCTTTAACCTCCTGTTTGGCCCAGTTTGCAATTTCTGCGGAAGATGAACAGGAATAGCGAGAACCAATGAGAGGCTAGCTGGAGGTGTCTGGATCGGCAAATTTAACTCTCATTTCCCACCAGGAAGAGGAATTAACCAAAGGTTCAGCGTGCCATGCCGGAAACAGATTAGGGCCTGAAGCCATCCTGTGGTGTTGCAGCCAGGTCACAAGAAAGCAAGTTGAAGAAAGGAGCTCAGGGGCACTGTAATTCACAAACCTGCAGAGTTATAAATGACAGCTATCGTCCAAAAATAGACTGAAGTAAGGCTGCCAAGAGGACTTGAAAGCGGGGCAGAATTGCAGGAAACCGATTTCAGGAGGTAGACTGGAATTGCATTGAAAGCATAGGAAAAGAGGCAGAACGTCCACAATGATGCACTTGGCCAAAAAGGGCGTATGCGTTTTTTCCTGAATATATTCAGGAAAAAACGCATACGCCCTTTTTGGCCAACCAAGCAAGCTTGCAAAGGAAATCTGCACTACAATGAAGTCTCACTTCCACCTGGTCAAAAGGGCCATCTGAAAAAAGTGTAAAATCCATAAAGGCACGACAGGCCATGGAGAACTGGGAGCCTTCTTATGCTGATGGGCGGGATGTAAATTGCCAACAGCCACTCTGGAGAAGTGTATGGTGTTTCCTGAAACATCTAAAAAACAAAGCAACAGAGCCTAGGGCACTTCCACTTATGGTCCTATAGCTTAGGGAAATTAAAATCAAAAAGACACAGCCACCCCAAAGTTTGGGACGCCTCCGTTTACAAGAACCTCGTTTACCGTACAAGTTCAATATCACAGAAAGTGAAAAATGGATAAAGAACTTGAGGTACTTACGTACAATGCAGTATCACTCAGCAATGAAATCTATGTCATCAGGCCCTTAGCAGCATAATGAGTGGATTCAGGTACGATGATTCTAACTGAAGTAAGTCACACAGAAAAAGAAACATCATAAGATATCAGTAATACACGGAATGTAAACTTGACTACACAGGAACTGCATTCCAAAACAGAACAGGGTCTCACATTTAGAAAACCAACTTATGCTTGCTTAAGGGGAAAGGTGAGTTGGGGTGCTGCATAAAACCAGAGATTGAAATGAGCACAGATAAAGTTCCTTAAGCCAAATATGGAATAGACAAGAGCTACTCCTTGCTCAACGAAATGGACTCAACACCCCATATTAAACGCCTAAGAATGTACCTGACTAGTAAGTATCTTAAAACCTATGGATTGCTATGTCTCCAAAAGAGAATCAAGCGTGTGTACACGGGCATAAACGCAGCAGTGATAGGATTGGAGAGGTTCGGTGAGCAAATGAAGACCCTTTGAAGTCATATTGCATGGTACCCATTACACGGGTCTCAACTCTCCAGGTTTTAGGTATTCTTCCTTCAGCTAAAACATGCATGTGGAACCCAGAGTATCATCAACCATGTGAACGGGAGACGTGTTCAAATATGTCTCAGTTTTCCTCCCCTGGTACTCGGGTGCAACATTCCAGACGCTTTACTAACACTCTCCCGACTTGGAGAGTCAGTGCCTTTAACCTCCTGTTTGGCCCAGTTTGCAATTTCTGCGGAAGATGAACAGGAATAGCGAGAACC
The DNA here is from genome assembly GCF_949987515.2 of Delphinus delphis. Classification (NCBI taxonomy): domain Eukaryota; kingdom Metazoa; phylum Chordata; class Mammalia; order Artiodactyla; family Delphinidae; genus Delphinus; species Delphinus delphis. The sequence continues at coordinate 84,806 of NW_027192897.1, read as the reverse complement.
AATGAGAGGCTAGCTGGAGGTGTCTGAACGGGCAAATTTAACTCTCATTTCCCACCAGGAAGAGGAAATAACCAAAGGCTCAGCGTGCCGTGCCGGAACCAGATTAGGGCCTGAAGCCATCCTGCGGTGTTGCGGCCAGGTCACAAGAAAGCAAGTTGAAGAAAGGAGCTCAGGGGCACTGTAATTCACAAACCTGCAGAGTTATAAATGACAGCTATCGTCCAAAAATAGACTGAAGTAAGGCTGCCAAGAGGACTTGAAAGCGGGGCAGAATTGCAGGATACCGATTTCAGGAGGTAGACTGGAATTGCATTGAAAGCATAGGAAAAGAGGCAGAACGTCCACAATGATGCACTTGGCCAAAAAGGGCGTATGCGTTTTTTCCTGAATATATTCAGGAAAAAACGCATACGCCCTTTTTGGCCAACCAAGCAAGCTTGCAAAGGAAATCTGCACTACAATGAAGTCTCACTTCCCCCCGGTCAAAAGGGCCATCTGAAAAAAGTGTAAAATCCAGAAAGGCAGGACAGGCCATGGAGAACTGGGAGCCTTGTTATGCTGATGGGTGGGATGTAAATTGCCAACAACCACTCGGGAGAAGTGTATGGTGTTTCCTGAAACATCTAAAAAACAAAGCAACAGAACCTAGGGCACTTCCACTTATGGTCCTATAGCTTAGGGAAATTAAAATCAAAAAGACACAGCCACCCCAAAGTTTGGGACGGCTCTGTTTACAAGAACCTCGTTTACAGTACAAGTTCAACATCGCAGAAAGTGAAAAATGGATAAAGGAGTTGTGGTATTTACTTACAAAGCAATATCACTCAGCAATGAAATCTGTGTCATCAGGCCCTTAGCAGCACAATGAGTGGATTCAGGTATGATGATTCTAACTGAAATAAGTCACACAGAAAAAGAAACATCATAAGATATCAGTAATACACGGAATGTAAACTTGGCTACACAGGAACTGAATTACAGAACAGAACAGGGTCTCAAATTTAGAAAACCAACTTATGCTTGCTTAAGGGTAAAGGTGAGTTGGGGTGCTGCATAAAACCAGAGATTGAAATGAGCACAGATAAAGTTCCTTAAGCCAAATATGGAATAGACAAGAGCTACTCCTTGCTCAACGAAATGGACTCAACACCCCATATTAAACGCCTAAGAATGTACCTGACTAGTAAGTATCTTAAAACCTATGGATTGCTATGTCTCCGAAAGAGAATCAAGCATGTGTACAGGGGCATAAACGCAGCAGTGATAGGATTGGAGAGGTTCGGTGAGCAAATGAAGACCCTTTGAAGTCATATTGCATGGTACCCATTCCACGGGTTTCAACTACCCAGGTTTAAGGTATTCTTCCTTCAGCTAAAACATGCATGTGGAACCTAGAGTATGATCAACCATGTGATCGGGAGACGTGTTCAAATATGTCTCAGTTTTCGTACCCTGGTACTCGGGTGCAACATTCCAGACACTTTACTAACACTCTCCCGACTTGGAGAGTCAGTCCCTTTAACCTCCTGTTTGGCCCAGTTTGCAATTTCTGCGGAAGATGAACAGGAATAGCGAGAACCAATGAGAGGCTAGCTGGAGGTGTCTGGATCGGCAAATTTAACTCTCATTTCCCACCAGGAAGAGGAATTAACCAAAGGCTCAGCGTGCCATGCCGGAAACAGATTAGGGCCTGAAGCCATCCTGTGGTGTTGCAGCCAGGTCACAAGAAAGCAAGTTGAAGAAAGGAGCTCAGGGGCACTGTAATTCACAAACCTGCAGAGTTATAAATGACAGCTATCGTCCAAAAATAGACTGAAGTAAGGCTGCCAAGAGGACTTGAAAGCGGGGCAGAATTGCAGGAAACCGATTTCAGGAGGTAGACTGGAATTGCATTGAAAGCATAGGAAAAGAGGCAGAACGTCCACAATGATGCACTTGGCCAAAAAGGGCGTATGCGTTTTTTCCTGAATATATTCAGGAAAAAACGCATACGCCCTTTTTGGCCAACCAAGCAAGCTTGCAAAGGAAATCTGCACTACAATGAAGTCTCACTTCCACCTGGTCAAAAGGGCCATCTGAAAAAAGTGTAAAATCCATAAAGGCACGACAGGCCATGGAGAACTGGGAGCCTTCTTATGCTGATGGGCGGGATGTAAATTGCCAACAGCCACTCTGGAGAAGTGTATGGTGTTTCCTGAAACATCTAAAAAACAAAGCAACAGAGCCTAGGGCACTTCCACTTATGGTCCTATAGCTTAGGGAAATTAAAATCAAAAAGACACAGCCACCCCAAAGTTTGGGACGCCTCCGTTTACAAGAACCTCGTTTACTGTACAAGTTCAATATCACAGAAAGTGAAAAATGGATAAAGAACTTGAGGTACTTACGTACAATGCAGTATCACTCAGCAATGAAATCTATGTCATCAGGCCCTTAGCAGCATAATGAGTGGATTCAGGTACGATGATTCTAACTGAAGTAAGTCACACAGAAAAAGAAACATCATAAGATATCAGTAATACACGGAATGTAAACTTGACTACACAGGAACTGCATTCCAAAACAGAACAGGGTCTCACATTTAGAAAACCAACTTATGCTTGCTTAAGGGGAAAGGTGAGTTGGGGTGCTGCATAAAACCAGAGATTGAAATGAGCACAGATAAAGTTCCTTAAGCCAAATATGGAATAGACAAGAGCTACTCCTTGCTCAACGAAATGGACTCAACACCCCATATTAAACGCCTAAGAATGTACCTGACTAGTAAGTATCTTAAAACCTATGGATTGCTATGTCTCCAAAAGAGAATCAAGCGTGTGTACACGGGCATAAACGCAGCAGTGATAGGATTGGAGAGGTTCGGTGAGCAAATGAAGACCCTTTGAAGTCATATTGCATGGTACCCATTACACGGGTCTCAACTCTCCAGGTTTTAGGTATTCTTCCTTCAGCTAAAACATGCATGTGGAACCCAGAGTATCATCAACCATGTGAACGGGAGACGTGTTCAAATATGTCTCAGTTTTCCTCCCCTGGTACTCGGGTGCAACATTCCAGACGCTTTACTAACACTCTCCCGACTTGGAGAGTCAGTCCCTTTAACCTCCTGTTTGGCCCAGTTTGCAATTTCTGCGGAAGATGAACAGGAATAGCGAGAACCAATGAGAGGCTAGCTGGAGGTGTCTGAACGGGCAAATTTAACTCTCATTTCCCACCAGGAAGAGGAATTAACCAAAGGCTCAGCGTGCCGGGCCGGAACCAGATTAGGGCCTGAAGCCATCCTGCGGTGTTGCGGCCAGGTCACAAGAAAGCGAGTTGAAGAAAGGAGCTCAGGGGCACTGTAATTCACAAACCTGCAGAGTTATAAATGACAGCTATCGTCCAAAAATAGACTGAAGTAAGGCTGCCAAGAGGACTTGAAAGCGGGGCAGAATTGCAGGAAACCGATTTCAGGAGGTAGACTGGAATTGCATTGAAAGCATAGGAAAAGAGGCAGAACGTCCACAATGATGCACTTGGCCAAAAAGGGCGTATGCATTTTTTCCTGAATATATTCAGGAAAAAACGCATACGCCCTTTTTGGCCAACCAAGCAAGCTTGCAAAGGAAATCTGCACTACAATGAAGTCTCACTTCCCCCCGGTCAAAAGGGCCATCTGAAAAAAGTGTAAAATCCAGAAAGGCAGGACAGGCCATGGAGAACTGGGAGCCTTGTTATGCTGATGGGCTGGATGTAAATTGCCAACAGACACTTGGGAGAAGTGTATGGTGTTTCCTGAAACATCTAAAAAACAAAGCAACAGAGCCTAGGGCACTTCCACTTATGGTCCTATAGCTTAGGGAAATTAAAATCAAAAAGACACAGCCACCCCAAAGTTTGGGACGCCTCTGTGTACAAGAACCTCGTTTACAATACAAGTTCAACATCGCAGAAAGTGAAAAATGGATAAAGAAGATGTGGTATTCACTTACAAAGCAATATCACTCAGCAATGAAATCTATGTCATCAGGCCCTTAGCAGCACAATGAGTGGATTCAGGTATGATGATTCTAACTGAAATAAGTCACACAGAAAAAGAAACATCATAAGATATCAGTAATACACGGAATGTAAACTTGGCTATACAGGAACTGAATTACAGAACAGAACAGGGTCTCAAATTTAGAAAACCAACTTATGCTTGCTTAAGGGTAAAGGTGAGTTGGGGTGCTGCATAAAACCAGAGATTGAAATGAGCACAGATAAAGTTCCTTAAGCCAAATATGGAATAGACAAGAGCTACTCCTTGCTCAACGAAATGGACTCAACACCCCATATTAAACGCCTAAGAATGTACCTGACTAGTAAGTATCTTAAAACCTATAGATTGCTATGTCTCCGAAAGAGAATCAAGCATGTGTACAGGGGCATAAACGCAGCAGTGATAGGATTGGAGAGGTTCGGTGAGCAAATGAAGACCCTTTGAAGTCATATTGCATGGTACCCATTCCACGGGTTTCAACTACCCAGGTTTTAGGTATTCTTCCTTCAGCTAAAACATGCATGTGGAACCTAGAGTATGATCAACCATGTGATCGGGAGACGTGTTCAAATATGTCTCAGTTTTCGTACCCTGGTACTCGGGTGCAACATTCCAGACGCTTTACTAACACTCTCCCCACTTGGAGAGTCAGTCCCTTTAACCTCCTGTTTGGCCCAGTTTGCAATTTCTGCGGAAGATGAACAGGAATAGCGAGATCCAATGAGAGACTAGCTGGAGGTGTCTGGACGGGCAAATTTAACTCTCATTTCCCACCAGGAAGAGGAATTAACCAAAGGCTCAGCGTGCCGTGCCGGAACCAGATTAGGGCCTGAAGCCATCCTGGGTGTTTCGGCCAGCTCACAAGAAAGCGAGTTGAAGAAAGGAGCTCAGGGGCACTGTAATTCACAAACCTGCAGAGTTATAAATGACAGCTATCGTCCAAAAATAGACTGAAGTAAGGCTGCCAAGAGGACTTGAAAGCGGGGCAGAATTGCAGGAAACCGATTTCAGGAGGTAGACTGGAATTGCATTGAAAGCATAGGAAAAGAGGCAGAACGTCCACAATGATGCACTTGGCCAAAAAGGGCGTATGCGTTTTTTCCTGAATATATTCAGGAAAAAACGCATACGCCCTTTTTGGCCAACCAAGCAAGCTTGCAAAGGAAATCTGCACTACAATGAAGTCTCACTTCCCCCCGGTCAAAAGGGCTATCTGAAAAAAGTGTAAAATCCAGAAAGGCAGGACAGGCCATGGAGAACTGGGAGCCTTCTTATGCTGATGGGCGGGATGTAAATTGCCAACAGCCACTCTGGAGAAGTGTATGGTGTTTCCTGAAACATCTAAAAAACAAAGCAACAGAGCCTAGGGCACTTCCACTTATGGTCCTATAGCTTAGGGAAATTAAAATCAAAAAGACACAGCCACCCCGAAGTTTGGGACGCCTCCGTTTACAAGAACCTCGTTTACCGTACAAGTTCAATATCACAGAAAGTGAAAAATGGATAAAGAACTTGAGGTACTTACGTACAATGCAGTATCACTCAGCAATGAAATCTATGTCATCAGGCCCTTAGCAGCATAATGAGTGGATTCAGGTACGATGATTCTAACTGAAGTAAGTCACACAGAAAAAGAAACATCATAAGATATCAGTAATACACGGAATGTAAACTTGACTACACAGGAACTGCATTCCAAAACAGAACAGGGTCTCAAATTTAGAAAACCAACTTATGCTTGCTTAAGGGGAAAGGTGAGTTGGGGTGCTGCATAAAACCAGAGATTGAAATGAGCACAGATAAAGTTCCTTAAGCCAAATATGGAATAGACAAGAGCTACTCCTTGCTCAACGAAATGGACTCAACACCCCATATTAAACGCCTAAGAATGTACCTGACTAGTAAGTATCTTAAAACCTATGGATTGCTATGTCTCCAAAAGAGAATCAAGCGTGTGTACAGGGGCATAAACGCAGCAGTGATAGGATTGGAGAGGTTCGGTGAGCAAATGAAGACCCTTTGAAGTCATATTGCATGGTACCCATTACACGGGTCTCAACTCTCCAGGTTTTAGGTATTCTTCCTTCAGCTAAAACATGCATGTGGAACCCAGAGTATGATCAACCATGTGAACAGGAGACGTGTTCAAATATGTCTCAGTTTTCGTACCCTGGTACTCGGGTGCAACATTCCAGACGCTTTACTAACACTCTCCTCACTTGGAGAGTCAGCGCCTTTAACCTCCTGTTTGGCCCAGTTTGCAATTTCTGCGGAAGATGAACAGGAATAGCGAGAACCAATGAGAGGCTAGCTGGAGGTGTCTGAACGGGCAAATTTAACTCTCATTTCCCACCAGGAAGAGGAATTAACCAAAGGCTCAGCGTGCCGGGCCGGAACCAGATTAGGGCCTGAAGCCATCCTGCGGTGTTGCGGCCAGGTCACAAGAAAACGAGTTGAAGAAACGAGCTCAGGGGCACTGTAATTCACAAACCTGCAGAGTTATAAATGACAGCTATCGTCCAAAAATAGACTGAAGTAAGGCTGCCAAGAGGACTTGAAAGCGGGGCAGAATTGCAGGAAACCGATTTCAGGAGGTAGACTGGAATTGCATTGAAAGCATAGGAAAAGAGGCAGAACGTCCACAATGATGCACTTGGCCAAAAAGGGCGTATGCGTTTTTTCCTGAATATATTCAGGAAAAAACGCATACGCCCTTTTTGGCCAACCAAGCAAGCTTGCAAAGGAAATCTGCACTACAATGAAGTCTCACTTCCCCCCGGTCAAAAGGGCCATCTGAAAAAAGTGTAAAATCCAGAAAGGGAGGACAGGCCATTGAGAACTGGGAGCCTTGTTATGCTGATGGGCTGGATGTAAATTGCCAACAGACACTTGGGAGAAGTGTATGGTGTTTCCTGAAACATCTAAAAAACAAAGCAACAGAGCCTAGGGCACTTCCACTTATGGTCCTATAGCTTAGGGAAATTAAAATCAAAAAGACACAGCCACCCCAAAGTTTGGGACGCCTCTGTGTACAAGAACCTCGTTTACAATACAAGTTCAACATCGCAGAAAGTGAAAAATGGATAAAGAAGTTGTGGTATTCACTTACAAAGCAATATCACTCAGCAATGAAATCTATGTCATCAGGCCCTTAGCAGCACAATGAGTGGATTCAGGTATGATGATTCTAACTGAAATAAGTCACACAGAAAAAGAAACATCATAAGATATCAGTAATACACGGAATGTAAACTTGGCTATACAGGAACTGAATTACAGAACAGAACAGGGTCTCAAATTTAGAAAACCAACTTATGCTTGCTTAAGGGTAAAGGTGAGTTGGGGTGCTGCATAAAACCAGAGATTGAAATGAGCACAGATAAAGTTCCTTAAGACAAATATGGAATAGACAAGAGCTACTCCTTGCTCAACGAAATGGACTCAACACCGCATATTAAACGCCTAAGAATGTACCTGACTAGTAAGTATCTTAAAACCTATAGATTGCTATGTCTCCGAAAGAGAATCAAGCATGTGTACAGGGGCATAAACGCAGCAGTGATAGGATTGGAGAGGTTCGGTGAGCAAATGAAGACCCTTTGAAGTCATATTGCGTGGTACCCATTCCAAGGGTTTCAACTACCCAGGTTTTAGGTATTCTTCCTTCAGCTAAAACATGCATGTGGAACCCAGAGTATGATCAACCGTGTGATCGGGAGACGTGTTCAAATATGTCTCAGTTTTCCTCCCCTGGTAGTCGGGTGCAACATTCCAGACGCTTTACTAACACTCTCCCCACTTGGAGAGTCAGCGCCTTTAACCTCCTGTTTGGCCCAGTTTGCAATTTCTGCGGAAGATGAACAGGAATAGCGAGAACCAATGAGAGGCTAGCTGGAGGTGTCTGGACGGGCAAATTTAACTCTCATTTCCCACCAGGAAGAGGAATTAAACAAAGGCTCAGCGTTCCGTGACGGAACCAGATTAGGGCCTGAAGCCATCATGCGGTGTTGCAGCTAGCTCACAAGAAAGCGAGTTGAACAAAGGAGCTCAGGGGCACTGTAATTCACAAAACTGCAGACTTATAAATGACAGCTATCGTCCAAAAATAGACTGAAGTAAGGCTGCCAAGAGGACTTGAAAGCGGGGCAGAATTGCAGGATACCGATTTCAGGAGGTAGACTGGAATTGCATTGAAAGCATAGGAAAAGAGGCAGAACGTCCACAATGATGCACTTGGCCAAAAAGGGCGTATGCGTTTTTTCCTGAATATATTCAGGAAAAAACGCATACGCCCTTTTTGGCCAACGAAGCAAGCTTGCAAAGGAAATCTGCACTACAATGAAGTCTCACTTCCCCCCGGTCAAAAGGGCCATCTGAAAAAAGTGTAAAATCCAGAAAGGCAGGACAGGCCATGGAGAACTGGGAGCCTTGTTATGCTGATGGGTGGGATGTAAATTGCCAACAACCACTCGGGAGAAGTGTATGGTGTTTCCTGAAACATCTAAAAAACAAAGCAACAGAACCTAGGGCACTTCCACTTATGGTCCTATAGCTTAGGGAAATTAAAATCAAAAAGACACAGCCACCCCAAAGTTTGGGACGGCTCTGTTTACAAGAACCTCGTTTACAGTACAAGTTCAACATCGCAGAAAGTGAAAAATGGATAAAGGAGTTGTGGTATTTACTTACAAAGCAATATCACTCAGCAATGAAATCTGTGTCATCAGGCCCTTAGCAGCACAATGAGTGGATTCAGGTATGATGATTCTAACTGAAATAAGTCACACAGAAAAAGAAACATCATAAGATATCAGTAATACACGGAATGTAAACTTGGCTACACAGGAACTGAATTACAGAACAGAACAGGGTCTCAAATTTAGAAAACCAACTTATGCTTGCTTAAGGGTAAAGGTGAGTTGGGGTGCTGCATAAAACCAGAGATTGAAATGAGCACAGATAAAGTTCCTTAAGCCAAATATGGAATAGACAAGAGCTACTCCTTGCTCAACGAAATGGACTCAACACCCCATATTAAACGCCTAAGAATGTACCTGACTAGTAAGTATCTTAAAACCTATGGATTGCTATGTCTCCGAAAGAGAATCAAGCATGTGTACAGGGGCATAAACGCAGCAGTGATAGGATTGGAGAGGTTCGGTGAGCAAATGAAGACCCTTTGAAGTCATATTGCATGGTACCCATTCCACGGGTTTCAACTACCCAGGTTTAAGGTATTCTTCCTTCAGCTAAAACATGCATGTGGAACCTAGAGTATGATCAACCATGTGATCGGGAGACGTGTTCAAATATGTCTCAGTTTTCGTACCCTGGTACTCGGGTGCAACATTCCAGACACTTTACTAACACTCTCCCGACTTGGAGAGTCAGTCCCTTTAACCTCCTGTTTGGCCCAGTTTGCAATTTCTGCGGAAGATGAACAGGAATAGCGAGAACCAATGAGAGGCTAGCTGGAGGTGTCTGGATCGGCAAATTTAACTCTCATTTCCCACCAGGAAGAGGAATTAACCAAAGGCTCAGCGTGCCATGCCGGAAACAGATTAGGGCCTGAAGCCATCCTGTGGTGTTGCAGCCAGGTCACAAGAAAGCAAGTTGAAGAAAGGAGCTCAGGGGCACTGTAATTCACAAACCTGCAGAGTTATAAATGACAGCTATCGTCCAAAAATAGACTGAAGTAAGGCTGCCAAGAGGACTTGAAAGCGGGGCAGAATTGCAGGAAACCGATTTCAGGAGGTAGACTGGAATTGCATTGAAAGCATAGGAAAAGAGGTAAAACGTCCACAATGATGCACTTGGCCAAAAAGGGCGTATGCGTTTTTTCCTTAATATATTCAGGAAAAAACGCATACGCCCTTTTTGGCCAACCAAGCAAGCTTGCAAAGGAAATCTGCACTACAATGAAGTCTCACTTCCCCCCGGTCAAAAGGGCTATCTGAAAAAAGTGTAAAATCCAGAAAGGCAGGACAGGCCATGGAGAACTGGGAGCCTTGTTATGCTGAAGGGCGGGATGTAAATTGCCAACAACCACTCCGGAGAAGTGTATGGTGTTTCCTGAAACATCTAAAAAACAAAGCAACAGAACCTAGGGCACTTCCACTTATGGTCCTATAGCTTAGGGAATTTAAAATCAAAAAGACAAAGCCACCCCAAAGTTTGGAATGGCTCTGTTTACAAGAACCTCATTTACAGTACAAGTTCAACATCGCAGAAAGTGAAAAATGGATAAAAAAGTTGTGGTATTTACTTACAAAGCAATATCACTCAGCAATGAAATCTATGTCATCAGGCCCTTAGCAGCACAATGAGTGGATTCAGGTATGATGATTCTAACTGAGATAAGTCACACAGAAAAAGAAACATCATAAGATATCAGTAATACACGGAATGTAAACTTGGCTACACAGGAACTGAATTACAGAACAGAACAGGGTCTCAAATTTAGAAAACCAACTTATGCTTGCTTAAGGGGAAAGGTGAGTTGGGGTGCTGCATAAAACCAGAGATTGAAATGAGCACAGATAAAGTTCCTTAAGCCAAATATGGAATAGACAAGAGCTACTCCTTGCTCAACGAAATGGACTCAACACCGCATATTAAACGCCTAAGAATGTACCTGACTAGTAAGTATCTTAAAACCTATGGATTGCTATGTCTCCGAAAGAGAATCAAGCATGTGTACAGGGGCATAAACGCAGCAGTGATAGGATTGGAGAGGTTCGGTGAGCAAATGAAGACCCTTTGAAGTCATATTGCATGGTACCCATTCCACGGGTTTCAACTACCCAGGTTTAAGGTATTCTTCCTTCAGCTAAAACATGCATGTGGAACCTAGAGTAAGATCAACCATGTGATCGGGAGACGTGTTCAAATATGTCTCAGTTTTCGTACCCTGGTACTCGGGTGCAACATTCCAGACGCTTTACTAACACTCTCCCCACTTGGAGAGTCAGTCCCTTTAACCTCCTGTTTGGCCCAGTTTGCAATTTCTGTGGAAGATGAACAGGAATAGCGAGAACCAATGAGAGACTAGCTGGAGGTGTCTGGACGGGCAAATTTAACTCTCATTTCCCACCAGGAAGAGGAATTAACCAAAGGCTCAGCGTGCCGTGCCGGAACCAGATTAGGGCCTGAAGCCATCCTGGGTGTTTCGGCCAGCTCACAAGAAAGCGAGTTGAAGAAAGGAGCTCAGGGGCACTGTAATTCACAAACCTGCAGAGTTATAAATGACAGCTATCGTCCAAAAACAGACTGAAGTAAGGCTGCCAAGAGGACTTGAAAGCGGGGCAGAATTGCAGGAAACCGATTTCAGGAGGTAGACTGGAATTGCATTGAAAGCATAGGAAAAGAGGCAGAACGTCCACAATGATGCACTTGGCCAAAAAGGGCGTATGCGTTTTTTCCTGAATATATTCAGGAAAAAACGCATACGCCCTTTTTGGCCAACCAAGCAAGCTTGCAAAGGAAATCTGCACTACAATGAAGTCTCACTTCCCCCCGGTCAAAAGGGCTATCTGAAAAAAGTGTAAAATCCAGAAAGGCAGGACAGGCCATGGAGAACTGGGAGCCTTGTTATGCTGATGGGCGGGATGTAAATTGCCAACAACCACTCGGGAGAAGTGTATGGTGTTTCCTGAAACATCTAAAAAACAAAGCAACAGAACCTAGGGCACTTCCACTTATGGTCCTATAGCTTAGGGAAATTAAAATCAAAAAGACACAGCCACCCCAAAGTTTGGAACGGTTCTGTTTACAAGAACCTCGTTTACAGTACAAGTTCAACATCGCAGAAAGTGAAAAATGGATAAAGAAGTTGTGGTATTTACTTACAAAGCAATATCACTCAGCAATGAAATCTGTGTCATCAGGCACTTAGCAGCACAATGAGTGGATTCAGGTATGATGATTCTAACTGAAATAAGTCACACAGAAAAAGAAACATCATAAGATATCAGTAATACACGGAATGTAAACTTGGCTACACAGGAACTGAATTACAGAACAGAACAGGGTCTCAAATTTAGAAAACCAACTTATGCTTGCTTAAGGGGAAAGGTGAGTTGGGGTGCTGCATAAAACCAGAGATTGAAATGAGCACAGATAAAGTTCCTTAAGCCAAATATGGAATAGACAAGAGCTACTCCTTGCTCAACGAAATGGACTCAACACCGCATATTAAACGCCTAAGAATGTAACTGACTAGTAAGTATCTTAAAACCTATAGATTGCTATGTCTCCGAAAGAGAATCAAGCATGTGTACAGGGGTATAAACGCAGCAGTGGTAGGATTGGAGAGGTTCGGTGAGCAAATGAAGACCCTTTGAAGTCATATTGCATGGTACCCATTCCACGGGTTTCAACTACCCAGGTTTTAGGTATTCTTCCTTCAGCTAAAACATGCATGTGGAACCCAGAGTATGATCAACCGTGTGATCGGGAGACGTGTTCAAATATGTCTCAGTTTTCCTCCCCTGGTAGTCGGGTGCAACATTCCAGACGCTTTACTAACACTCTCCCCACTTGGAGAGTCAGTGCCTTTAACCTCCTGTTTGGCCCAGTTTGCAATTTCTGCGGAAGATGAACAGGAATAGCGAGAACCAATGAGAGGCTAGCTGGAGGTGTCTGGACGGGCAAATTTAACTCTCATTTCCCACCAGGAAGAGGAATTAAACAAAGGCTCAGCGTTCCGTGACGGAACCAGATTAGGGCCTGAAGCCATCATGCGGTGTTGCAGCTAGCTCACAAGAAAGCGAGTTGAACAAAGGAGCTCAGGGGCACTGTAATTCACAAAACTGCAGACTTATAAATGACAGCTATCGTCCAAAAATAGACTGAAGTAAGGCTGCCAAGAGGACTTGAAAGCGGGGCAGAATTGCAGGATACCGATTTCAGGAGGTAGACTGGAATTGCATTGAAAGCATAGGAAAAGAGGCAGAACGTCCACAATGATGCACTTGGACAAAAAGGGCGTATGCGTTTTTTCCTTAATATATTCAGGAAAAAACGCATACGCCCTTTTTGGCCAACCAAGCAAGCTTGCAAAGGAAATCTGCACTACAATGAAGTCTCACTTCCCCCAGGTCAAAAGGGCCATCTGAAAAAAGTGTAAAATCCAGAAAGGCAGGACAGGCCATGGAGAACTGGGAGCCTTGTTATGCTGATGGGCTGGATGTAAATTGCCAACAGACACTTGGGAGAAGTGTATGGTGTTTCCTGAAACATCTAAAAAACAAAGCAACAGAGCCTAGGGCACTTCCACTTATGGTCCTATAGCTTAGGGAAATTAAAATCAAAAAGACACAGCCACCCCAAAGTTTGGAACGGCTCTGTTTACAAGAACCTCGTTTAAAACACAAGTTCAACATCGCAGAAAGTGAAAAATGGATAAAAAAGTCGTGGTATTTACTTACAAAGCAATATCACTCAGCAATGAAATCTGTGTCATCAGGCCCTTAGCAGCACAATGAGTGGATTCAGGTATGATGATTCTAACTGAAATAAGTCACACAGAAAAAGAAACATCATAAGATATCAGTAATACACGGAATGTAAACTTGGCTACACAGGAACTGAATTACAGAACAGAACAGGGTCTCAAATTTAGAAAACCAACTTATGCTTGCTTAAGGGGAAAGGTGAGTTGGGGTGCTGCATAAAACCAGAGATTGAAATGAGCACAGATAAAGTTCCTTAAGCCAAATATGGAATAGACAAGAGCTACTCCTTGCTCAACGAAATGGACTCAACACCGCATATTAAACGCCTAAGAATGTACCTGACTAGTAAGTATCTTAAAACCTATGGATTGCTATGTCTCCGAAAGAGAATCAAGCATGTGTACAGGGGCATAAACGCAGCAGTGATAGGATTGGAGAGGTTCGGTGAGCAAATGAAGACCCTTTGAAGTCATATTGCATGGTACCCATTCCACGGGTTTCAACTACCCAGGTTTAAGGTATTCTTCCTTCAGCTAAAACATGCATGTGGAACCTAGAGTATGATCAACCATGTGATCGGGAGACGTGTTCAAATATGTCTCAATTTTCGTACCCTGGTACTCGGGTGCAACATTCCAGACACTTTACTAACACTCTCCCGACTTGGAGAGTCAGTCCCTTTAACCTCCTGTTTGGCCCAGTTTGCAATTTCTGCGGAAGATGAACAGGAATAGCGAGAACCAATGAGAGGCTAGCTGGAGGTGTCTGGATGGGCAAATTTAACTCTCATTTCCCACCAGGAAGAGGAATTAACCAAAGGCTCAGCGTGCCGTGCCGGAACCAGATTAGGGCCTGAAGCCATCCTGTGGTGTTGCAGCCAGGTCACAAGAAAGCAAGTTGAAGAAAGGAGCGCAGGGGCACTGTAATTCACAAACCTGCAGAGTTATAAATGACAGCTATCGTCCAAAAATAGACTGAAGTAAGGCTGCCAAGAGGACTTGAAAGCGGGGCAGAATTGCAGGAAACCGATTTCAGGAGGTAGACTGGAATTGCATTGAAAGCATAGGAAAAGAGGCAGAACGTCCACAATGATGCACTTGGCCAAAAAGGGCGTATGCGTTTTTTCCTGAATATATTCAGGAAAAAACGCATACGCCCTTTTTGGCCAACCAAGCAAGCTTGCAAAGGAAATCTGCACTACAATGAAGTCTCACTTCCCCCCGGTCAAAAGGGCCATCTGAAAAAAGTGTAAAATCCAGAAAGGCAGGACAGGCCATGGAGAACTGGGAGCCTTGTTATGCTGATGGGCGGGATGTAAATTGCCAACAACCACTCGGGAGAAGTGTATGGTGTTTCCTGAAACATCTAAAAAACAAAGCAACAGAACCTAGGGCACTTCCACTTATGGTCCTATAGCTTAGGGAAATTAAAATCAAAAAGACACAGCCACCCCAAAGTTTCGAACGGCTCTGTTTACAAGAACCTCGTTTACAGTACAAGTTCAACATCGCAGAAAGTGAAAAATGGATAAAGAAGTTGTGGTATTTACTTACAAAGCAATATCACTCAGCAATGAAATCTGTGTCATCAGGCCCTTAGCAGCACAATGAGTGGATTCAGGTATGATGATTCTAACTGAAATAAGTCACACAGAAAAAGAAACATCATAAGATATCAGTAATACACGGAATGTAAACTTGGCTACACAGGAACTGAATTACAGAACAGAACAGGGTCTCAAATTTAGAAAACCAACTTATGCTTGCTTAAGGGGAAAGGTGAGTTGGGGTGCTGCATAAAACTAGAGATTGAAATGAGCACAGATAAAGTTCCTTAAGCCAAATATGGAATAGACAAGAGCTACTCCTTGCTCAACGAAATGGACTCAACACCGCATATTAAACGCCTAAGAATGTACCTGACTAGTAAGTATCTTAAAACCTATGGATTGCTATGTCTCTGAAAGAGAATCATGCATGTGTACAGGGGCATAAACGCAGCAGTGATAGGATTGGAGAGGTTCGGTGAGCAAATGAAGACCCTTTGAAGTCATATTGCATGGTACCCATTCCACGGGTTTCAACTACCCAGGTTTAAGGTATTCTCCCTTCAGCTAAAACATGCATGTGGAACCTAGAGTATGATCAACCATGTGATCGGGAGACGTGTTCAAATATGTCTCAGTTTTCGTACCCTGGTACTCAGGTGCAACATTCCAGACGCTTTACTAACACTCTCCCGACTTGGAGAGTCAGTCCCTTTAACCTCCTGTTTGGCCCAGTTTGCAATTTCTGCGGAAGATGAACAGGAATAGTGAGAAACAATGATAGGCTAGCTGGAGGTGTCTGGACGGGCAAATTTAACTCTCATTTCCCACCAGGAGGACGAAATAACCAAAGGCTCAGCGTGCCGTGCCAGAACCAGATTAGGGCCTGAAGCCATCCTGCGGTGTTGCGGCCAGGTCACAAGAAAGCGAGTTGAAGAAAGGAGCTCAGGGGCACTGTAATTTGCAAACCTGCAGAGTTATAAATGACAGCTATCGTCCAAAAATAGACTGAAGTAAGGCTGCCAAGAGGACTTGAAAGCGGGGCAGAATTGCAGGAAACCGATTTCAGGACGTAGACTGGAATTGCATTGAAAGCATAGGAAAAGAGGCAGAACGTCCACAATGATGCACTTGGCCAAAAAGGGCGTATGCGTTTTTTCCTTAATATATTCAGGAAAAAACGCATACGCCCTTTTTGGCCAACCAAGCAAGCTTGCAAAGGAAATCTGCACTACAATGAAGTCTCACTTCCCCCCGGTCAAAAGGGCCATCTGAAAAAAGTGTAAAATCCAGAAAGGCAGGACAGGCCATGGAGAACTGGGAGCCTTGTTATGCTGATGGGCGGGATGTAAATTGCCAACAACCACTCGGGAGAAGTGTATGGTGTTTCCTGAAACATCTAAAAAACAAAGCAACAGAGCCTAGGGCACTTCCACTTATGGTCCTATAGCTTAGAATTTAAAATCAAAAAGACAAAGGCACCCCAAAGTTTGGAATGGCTCTGTTTACAAGAACCTCATGTACAGTACAAGTTCAACATCGCAGAAAGTGAAAAATGGATAAAAAAGTTGTGGTATTTACTTACAAAGCAATATCACTCAGCAATGAAATCTATGTCATCAGGCCCTTAGTAGCACAATGAGTGGATTCAGGTATGATGATTCTAGCTGAAATAAGTCACACAGAAAAAGAAACATCATAAGATATCACTAATACACGGAATGTAAACTTGGCTACACAGGAACTGAATTACAGAACAGAACAGGGTCTCAAATTTAGAAAACCAACTTATGCTTGCTTAAGGGTAAAGGTGAGTTGGGGTGCTGCATAAAACCAGAGATTGAAATGAGCACAGATAAAGTTCCTTAAGCCAAATATGGAATAGACAAGAGCTACTCCTTGCTCAACGAAATGGACTCAACACCGCATATTAAATGCCTAAGAATGTACCTGACTAGTAAGTATCTTAAAACCTATGGATTGCTATGTCTCCGAAAGAGAATCAAGCATGTGTACAGGGGCATAAACGCAGCAGTGATAGGATTGGAGAGGTTCGGTGAGCAAATGAAGACCCTTTGAAGTCATATTGCATGGTACCCATTCCACGGGTTTCAAATACACAGGTTTAAGGTATTCTTCCTTCAGCTAAAACATGCATGTGGAACCCAAGTATGATCAACCATGTGAACGGGAGACGTGTTCAAATATGTCTCAGTTTTCCTCCCCTGGTACTCGGGTGCAACATTCCAGACGCTTTACTAACACTCTCCCCACTTGGAAAGTCAGCGCCTTTAACCTCCTGTTAGGCCCAGTTTGCAATTTCTGCGGAAGATGAACAGGAATAGCGAGAACCAATGAGAGACTAGCTGGAGGTGTCTGGACGGGCAAATTTAACTCTCATTTCCCACCAGGAAGAGGAAATAACCAAAGGCTCAGCATGCCGTGCCGGAACCAGATTAGGGCCTGAAGACATCCTGCGGTGTTGCGGCCAGGTCACAAGAAAGCGAGTTGAAGAAAGGAGCTCAGGGGCACTGTAATTCACAAACCTGCAGAGTTATAAATGACAGCTATCGTCCAAAAATAGACTGAAGTAAGGCTGCCAAGAGGACTTGAAAGCGGGGCAGAATTGCAGGAAACCGATTTCAGGAGGTAGACTGGAATTGCATTGAAAGCATAGGAAAAGAGGCAGAACGTCCACAATGATGCACTTGGCCAAAAAGGGCGTATGCGTTTTTTCCTGAATATATTCAGGAAAAAACGCATACACCCTTTTTGGCCAACCAAGCAAGCTTGCAAAGGAAATCTGCACTACAATGAAGTCTCACTTCCCCCCGGTCAAAAGGGCCATCTGAAAAAAGTGTAAAATCCAGAAAGGCAGGACAGGCCATGGAGAACTGGGAGCCTTGTTATGCTGATGGGCGGGATGTAAATTGCCAACAACCACTCGGGAGAAGTGTATGGTGTTTCCTGAAACATCTAAAAAACAAAGCAACAGAGCCTAGGGCACTTCCACTTATGGTCCTATAGCTTAGGGAAATTAAATTCAAAAAGACACAGCCACCCCAAAGTTTGGAACGGCTCTGTTTACAAGAACCTCGTTTACAGTACAAGTTCAACATCGCAGAAAGTGAAAAATGGATAAAGAACTTGTGGTACTTACGTACAATGCAGTATCACTCAGCAATGAAATCTATGTCATCAGGCCCGTAGCAGCATAATGAGTGGATTCAGGTACGATGATTCTAACTGAAATAAGTCACACAGAAAAAGAAACATCATAAGATATCAGTAATACACGGAATGTAAACTTGGCTACACAGGAACTGAATTACAGAACAGAACAGGGTCTCAAATTTAGAAAACCAACTTATGCTTGCTTAAGGGGAAAGGTGAGTTGGGGTGCTGCATAAAACCAGAGATTGAAATGAGCACAGATAAATTTCCTTAAGCCAAATATGGAATAGACAAGAGCTACTCCTTGCTCAACGAAATGGATTCAACACCGCATATTAAATGCCTAAGAATGTACCTGACTAGTAAGTATCTTAAAACCTATGGATTGCTATGTCTCCGAAAGAGAATCAAGCATGTGTACAGGGGCATAAACGCAGCAGTGATAGGATTGGAGAGGTTCGGTGAGCAAATGAAGACCCTTTGAAGTCATATTGCATGGTACCCATTCCACGGGTTTCAACTACCCAGGTTTAAGGTATTCTTCCTTCAGCTAAAACATGCATGTGGGACCTAGAGTATGATCAACCATGTGATCGGGAGACGTGTTCAAATATGTCTCAGTTTTCGTACCCTGGTACTCGGGTGCAACATTCCAGACGCTTTACTAACACTCTCCCCACTTGGAGAGTCAGTCCCTTTAACCTCCTGTTTGGCCCAGTTTGCAATTTCTGTGGAAGATTAACAGGAATAGCGAGAACCAATGAGAGACTAGCTGGAGGTGTCTGGATGGGCAAATTTAACTCTCATTTCCCACCAGGAAGAGGAATTAACCAAAGGCTCAGCGTGCCGTGCCAGAATCAGATTAGGGCCTGAAGACATCCTGCGGTGTTGCGGCCAGGTCACAAGAAAGCGAGTTGAAGAAAGGAGCTCAGGGGCACTGTAATTCACAAACCTGCAGAGTTATAAATGACAGCTATTGTCCAAAAATATACTGAAGTAAGGCTGGCAAGAGGACTTGAAAGCGGGGCAGAATTGCAGGAAACCGATTTCAGGAGGTAGACTGGAATTGCATTGAAAGCATAGGAAAAGAGGCAGAACGTCCACAATGATGCACTTGGCCAAAAAGGGCGTATGCGTTTTTTCCTGAATATATTCAGGAAAAAATGCATACGCCGTTTTTGGCCAACCAAGCAAGCTTGAAAAGGAAATCTGCACTACAATGAAGTCTCACTTCCCCCCGTTCAAAAGGGCCATCTGAAAAAAGTGTAAAATCCAGAAAGGCAGGACAGGACATGGAGAACTGGGAGCCTTGTTATGCTGATGGGCGGGATGTAAATTGCCAACAGACACTCGGGAGAAGTGTATGGTGTTTCCTGAAACATCTAAAAAACAAAGCAACAGAGCCTAGGGCACTTCCACTTATGGTCCTATAGCTTAGGGAATTTAAAATCAAAAAGACACAGCCACCCCAAAGTTTGGAACGGCTCTGTTTACAAGAACCTCGTTTACAGTACAAGTTCAACATCGCAGAAAGTGAAAAATGGATAAAGAACTTGTGGTACTTACGTACAATGCAGTATCACTCAGCAATGAAATCTATGTCATCAGGCCCTTAGCAGCATAATGAGTGGATTCAGGTACGATGATTCTAACTGAAATAAGTCACACAGAAAAAGAAACATCATAAGATATCAGTAATACACGGAATGTAAACTTGGCTACACAGGAACTGAATTACAGAACAGAACAGGGTCTCAAATTTAGAAAACCAACTTATGCTTGCTTATGGGGAAAGGTGAGTTGGGGTGCTGCATAAAACCAGAGATTGAAATGAGCACAGATAAAGTTCCTTAATCCAAATATGGAATAGACAAGAGCTACTCCTTGCTCAACGAAATGGACTCAACACCGCATATTAAATGCCTAAGAATGTACCTGACTAGTAAGTATCTTAAAACCTATGGATTGCTATGTCTCCGAAAGAGAATCAAGCATGTGTACAGGGGCATAAACGCAGCAGTGATAGGATTGGAGAGGTTCGGTGAGCAAATGAAGACCCTTTGAAGTCATATTGCATGGTACCCATTCCACGGGTTTCAACTACCCAGGTTTAAGGTATTCTTCCTTCAGCTAAAACATGCATGTGGAACCCAAGTATGATCAACCATGTGAACGGGAGACGTGTTCAAATATGTCTCAGTTTTCCTCCCCTGGTACTCGGGTGCAACATTCCAGACGCTTTACTAACACTCTCCCCACTTGGAAAGTCAGCGCCTTTAACCTCCTGTTTGGCCCAGTTTGCAATTTCTGCGGAAGATGAACAGGAATAGCGAGAACCAATGAGAAACTAGCTGGAGGTGTCTGGACGGGCAAATTTAACTCTCATTTCCCACCAGGAAGAGGAAATAACCAAAGGCTCAGCGTGCCGTGCCGGAACCAGATTAGGGCCTGAAGACATCCTGCGGTGTTGCGGCCAGGTCACAAGAAAGCGAGTTGAAGAAAGGAGCTCAGGGGCACTGTAATTCACAAACCTGCAGAGTTATAAATGACAGCTATCGTCCAAAAATAGACTGAAGTAAGGCTGCCAAGAGGACTTGAAAGCGGGGCAGAATTGCAGGAAACCGATTTCAGGAGGTAGACTGGAATTGCATTGAAAGCATAGGAAAAGAGGCAGAACGTCCACAATGATGCACTTGGCCAAAAAGGGCGTATGCGTTTTTTCCTGAATATATTCAGGAAAAAACGCATACGCCCTTTTTGGCCAACCAAGCAAGCTTGCAAAGGAAATCTGCACTACAATGAAGTCTCACTTCCCCCCGGTCAAAAGGGCCATCTGAAAAAAGTGTAAAATCCAGAAAGGCAGGACAGGCCATGGAGAACTGGGAGCCTTGTTATGCTGATGGGCGGGATGTAAATTGCCAACAACCACTCGGGAGAAGTGTATGGTGTTTCCTGAAACATCTAAAAAACAAAGCAACAGAGCCTAGGGCACTTCCACTTATGGTCCTATAGCTTAGGGAAATTAAATTCAAAAAGACACAGCCACCCCAAAGTTTGGAACGGCTCTGTTTACAAGAACCTCGTTTACAGTACAAGTTCAACATCGCAGAAAGTGAAAAATGGATAAAGAACTTGTGGTACTTACGTACAATGCAGTATCACTCAGCAATGAAATCTATGTCATCAGGCCCGTAGCAGCATAATGAGTGGATTCAGGTACGATGATTCTAACTGAAATAAGTCACACAGAAAAAGAAACATCATAAGATATCACTAATACACGGAATGTAAACTTGGCTACACAGGAACTGAATTACAGAACAGAACAGGGTCTCAAATTTAGAAAACCAACTTATGCTTGCTTAAGGGGAAAGGTGAGTTGGGGTGCTGCATAAAACCAGAGATTGAAATGAGCACAGATAAAGTTCCTTAAGCCAAATATGGAATAGACAAGAGCTACTCCTTGCTCAACGAAATGGACTCAACACCGCATATTAAACGCCTAAGAATGTACCTGTCTAGTAAGTATCTTAAAACCTATGGATTGCTATGTCTCCGAAAGAGAATCAAGCATGTGTACAGGGGCATAAACGCAGCAGTGATAGGATTGGAGAGGTTCGGTGAGCAAATGAAGACCGTTTGAAGTCATATTGCATGGTACCCATTCCACGGGTTTCAACTACCCAGGTTTAAGGTATTCTTCCTTCAGCTAAAACATGCATGTGGAACCTAGAGTATGATCAACCATGTGATCGGGAGACGTGTTCAAATATGTCTCAGTTTTCGTACCCTGGTACTCGGGTGCAACATTCCAGACGCTTACTACCACTCTCCCCACTTGGAGAGTCAGTCCCTTTAACCTCCTGTTTGGCCCAGTTTGCAATTTCTGCGGAAGATGAACAGGAATAGCGAGAATCAATGAGAGACTAGCTGGAGGTGTTAGGATGGGCAAATTTAACTCTCATTTCCCACCAGGAAGAGGAATTAACCAAAGGCTCAGCGTGCCGTGCCAGAACCAGATTAGGGCCTGAAGACATCCTGTGGTGTTGCGGCCAGGTCACAAGAAAGCGGGTTGAAGAAAGGAGCTCAGGGGCACTGTAATTCACAAACCTGCAGAGTTATAAATGACAGCTATCGTCCAAAAATAGACTGAAGTAAGGCTGCCAAGAGGACTTGAAAGCGGGGCAGAATTGCAGGAAACCGATTTCAGGAGGTAGACTGGAATTGCATTGCAAGCATAGGAAAAGAGGCAGAACGTCCACAATGATGCACTTGGCCAAAAAGGGCATATGCGTTTTTTCCTGAATATATTCAGGAAAAAACGCATACGCACTTTTTGGCCAACCAAGCAAGCTTGCAAAGGAAATCTGCACTACAATGAAGTCTCACTTCTCCCCGGTCAAAAGGGCCATCTGAAAAAAGTGTAAAATCCAGAAAGGCAGGACAGGCCATGGAGAACTGGGAGCCTTGTTATGCTGATGGGCGGGATGTAAATTGCCAACAACCACTCGGGAGAAGTGTATGGTGTTTCCTGAAACATCTAAAAAACAAAGCAACAGAACCTAGGGCACTTCCACTTATGGTCCTATAGCTTAGGGAAATTAAAATCAAAAAGACACAGCCACCCCAAAGTTTGGAACGACTCTGTTTACAAGAACCTCGTTTACAGTACAAGTTCAACATCGCAGAAAGTGAAAAATGGATAAAGAAGTTGTGGTATTTACTTACAAAGCAATATCACTCAGCAATGAAATCTGTGTCATCAGGCCCTTAGCAGCACAATGAGTGGATTCAGGTATGATGATTCTAACTGAAATAAGTCACGCAGAAAAAGAAACATCATAAGATATCAGTAATACACGGAATGTAAACTTGGCTACACAGGAACTGAATTACAGAACAGAACAGGGTCTCAAATTTAGAAAACCAACTTATGCTTGCTTAAGGGTAAAGGTGAGTTGGGGTGCTGCATAAAACCAGAGATTGAAATGAGCACAGATAAAGTTCCTTAAGTCAAATATGGAATAGACAAGAGCTACTCCTTGCTCAACGAAATGGACTCAACACCGCATATTAAACGCCTAAGAATGTACCTGACTAGTAAGTATCTTAAAACCTATGGATCACTATGTCTCCGAAAGAGAATCAAGCATGTGTACAGGGGCATAAACGCAGCAGTGATAGGATTGGAGAGGTTCGGTGAGCAAATGAAGACCCTTTGAAGTCATATTGCATGGTACCCATTACACGGGTCTTAACTCTCCAGGTTTAAGGTATTCTTCCTTCAGCTAAAACATGCATGTGGAACCCAAGTATGATCAACCATGTGAACGGGAGACGTGTTCAAATATGTCTCAGTTTTCCTCCCCTGGTACTCGGGTGCAACATTCCAGACGCTTTACTAACACTCTCCCCACTTGGAGAGTCAGCGCCTTTAACCTCCTGTTTGGCCCAGTTTGCAAATTCTGCGGAAGATGAACAGGAATAGCGAGAACCAATGAGAGACTAGCTGGAGGTGTCTGGACGGGCAAATTTAACTCTCATTTCCCACCAGGAAGAGGAAATAACCAAAGGCTCAGCGTGCCGTGCCGGAACCAGATTAGGGCCTGAAGCCATCCTGCGGTGTTGCGGCCAGGTCACAAGAAAGCAAGTTGAAGAAAGGAGCTCAGGGGCACTGTAATTCACAAACCTGCAGAGTTATAAATGACAGCTATCGTCCAAAAATAGACTGAAGTAAGGCTGCCAAGAGGACTTGAAAGCGGGGCAGAATTGCAGGAAACCGATTTCAGGAGGTAGACTGGAATTGCATTGAAAGCATAGGAAAAGAGGCAGAACGTCCACAATGATGCACTTGGCCAAAAAGGGCGTATGCGTTTTTTCCTGAATATATTCAGGAAAAAACGCATACGCACTTTTTGGCCAACCAAGCAAGCTTGCAAAGGAAATCTGCACTACAATGAAGTCTCACTTCCCCCCGGTCAAAAGGGCCATCTGAAAAAAGTGTAAAATCCAGAAAGGCAGGACAGGCCATGGAGAACTGGGAGCCTTGTTATGCTGATGGGTGGGATGTAAATTGCCAACAACCACTCGGGAGAAGTGTATGGTGTTTCCTGAAACATCTAAAAAACAAAGCAACAGAACCTAGGGCACTTCCACTTATGGTCCTATAGCTTAGGGAAATTAAAATCAAAAAGACACAGCCACCCCAAAGTTTGGGACGGCTCTGTTTACAAGAACCTCGTTTACAGTACAAGTTCAACATCGCAGAAAGTGAAAAATGGATAAAGAAGTTGTGGTATTTACTTACAAAGCAATATCACTCAGCAATGAAATCTGTGTCATCAGGCCCTTAGCAGCACAATGAGTGGATTCAGGTATGATGATTCTAACTGAAATAAGTCACACAGAAAAAGAAACATCATAAGATATCAGTAATACACGGAATGTAAACTTGGCTAAACAGGAACTGAATTACAGAACAGAACAGGGTCTCAAATTTAGAAAACCAACTTATGCTTGCTTAAGGGTAAAGGTGAGTTGGGGTGCTGCATAAAACCAGAGATTGAAATGAGCACAGATAAAGTTCCTTAAGCCAAATATGGAATAGACAAGAGCTACTCCTTGCTCAACGAAATGGACTCAACACCCCATATTAAACGCCTAAGAATGTACCTGACTAGTAAGTATCTTAAAACCTATGGATTGCTATGTCTCCGAAAGAGAATCAAGCATGTGTACAGGGGCATAAACGCAGCAGTGATAGGATTGGAGAGGTTCGGTGAGCAAATGAAGACCCTTTGAAGTCATATTGCATGGTACCCATTCCACGGGTTTCAACTACCCAGGTTTAAGGTATTCTTCCTTCAGCTAAAACATGCATGTGGAACCTAGAGTATGATCAACCATGTGATCGGGAGACGTGTTCAAATATGTCTCAGTTTTCGTACCCTGGTACTCGGGTTCAACATTCCAGACACTTTACTAACACTCTCCCGACTTGGAGAGTCAGTCCATTTAACCTGCTGTTTGGCCCAGTTTGCAATTTCTGCGGAAGATGAACAGGAATAGCGAGAACCAATGAGAGGCTAGCTGGAGGTGTCTGGATGGGCAAATTTAACTCTCATTTCCCACCAGGAAGAGGAATTAACCAAAGGCTCAGCGTGCCGTGCCGGAACCACATTAGGGCCTGAAGCCATCCTGTGGTGTTGCAGCCAGGTCACAAGAAAGCAAGTTGAAGAAAGGAGCGCAGGGGCACTGTAATTCACAAACCTGCAGAGTTATAAATGACAGCTATCGTCCAAAAATAGACTGAAGTAAGGCTGCCAAGAGGACTTGAAAGCGGGGCAGAATTGCAGGAAACCGATTTCAGGACGTAGACTGGAATTGCATTGAAAGCATAGGAAAAGAGGCAGAACGTCCACAATGATGCACTTGGCCAAAAAGGGCGTATACGTTTTTTCCTGAATATATTCAGGAAAAAACGCATACGCACTTTTTGGCCAACCAAGCAAGCTTGCAAACGAAATCTGCACTACAATGAAGTCTCACTTCCCCCCGGTCAAAAGGGCCATCTGAAAAAAGTGTAAAATCCAGAAAGGCAGGACAGGCCATGGAGAACTGGGAGCCTTGTTATGCTGATGGGCGGGATGTAAATTGCCAACAAACACTCGGGAGAAGTGTATGGTGTTTCCTGAAACATCTAAAAAACAAAGCAACAGAGCCTAGGGCACTTCCACTTATGGTCCTATAGCTTAGGGAATTTAAAATCAAAAAGACACAGCCACCCCAAAGTTTCGAACGGCTCTGTTTACAAGAACCTCGTTTACAGTACAAGTTCAACATCGCAGAAAGTGAAAAATGGATAAAGAAGTTGTGGTATTTACTTACAAAGCAATATCACTCAGCAATGAAATCTGTGTCATCAGGCCCTTAGCAGCACAATGAGTGGATTCAGGTATGATGATTCTAACTGAAATAAGTCACACAGAAAAAGAAACATCATAAGATATCAGTAATACACGGAATGGAAACTTGGCTACACAGGAACTGAATTACAGAACAGAACAGGGTCTCAAATTTAGAAAACCAACTTATGCTTGCTTAAGGGTAAAGGTGAGTTGGGGTGCTGCATAAAACCAGAGATTGAAATGAGCACAGATAAAGTTCCTTAAGCCAAATATGGAATAGACAAGAGCTACTCCTTGCTCAACGAAATGGACTCAACACCGCATATTAAACGCCTAAGAATGTACCTGACTAGTAAGTATCTTAAAACCTATGGATTGCTATGTCTCCGAAAGAGAATCAAGCATGTGTAGAGGGGCATAAACGCAGCAGTGATAGGATTGGACAGGTTCGCTGAGCAAATGAAGACCCTTTGAAGTCATATTGCATGGTACCCATTCCACGGGTTTCAACTACCCAGGTTTAAGGTATTCTTCCTTCAGCTAAAACATGCATGTGGAACCTAGAGTATGATCAACCATGTGATTGGGAGACGTGTTCAAATATGTCTCAGTTTTCGTACCCTGGTAGTCGGGTGCAACATTCCAGACGCTTTACTAACACTCTCCCCACTTGGAGAGTCAGTCCCTTTAACCTCCTGTTTGGCCCAGTTTGCAATTTCTGCGGAAGATGAACAGGAATAGCGAGAACCAATGAGAGACTAGCTGGAGGTGTCTGGATGGGCAAATTTAACTCTCATTTCCCACCAGGAAGAGGAATTAACCAAAGGCTCAGCGTGCCGTGCCGGAACCAGATTAGGGCCTGAAGACATCCTGGGTGTTTCGGCCAGCTCACAAGAAAGCGAGTTGAAGAAAGGAGCTCAGGGGCACTGTAATTCACAAACCTGCAGAGTTATAAATGACAGCTATCGTCCAAAAATAGACTGAAGTAAGGCTGCCAAGAGGACTTGAATGCGGGGCAGAATTGCAGGAAACCGATTTCAGGAGGTAGACTGGAATTGCATTGAAAGCATAGGAAAAGAGGCAAAACATCCACAATGATGCACTTGGCCAAAAAGGGCGTATGCGTTTTTTCCTGAATATATTCAGGAAAGAACGCATACGCCCTTTTTGGCCAACCAAGCAAGCTTGCAAAGGAAATCTGCACTACAATGAAGTCTCACTTCCCCCCGGTCAAAAGGGCTATCTGAAAAAAGTGTAAAATCCAGAAAGGCAGGACAGGCCATGGAGAACTGGGAGCCTTGTTATGCTGATGGGCGGGATGTAAATTGCCAACAACCACTAGGGAGAAGTGTATGGTGTTTCCTGAAACATCTAAAAAACAAAGCAACAGAACCTAGGGCTCTTCCACTTATGGTCCTATAGCTTAGGGAATTTAAAATCAAAAAGACACAGCCACCCCAAAGTTTGGAACGGCTCTGTTTACAAGAACCTCGTTTAAAACACAAGTTCAACATCGCAGAAAGTGAAAAATGGATAAAAAAGTTGTGGTATTTACTTACAAAGCAATATCACTCAGCAATGAAATCTGTGTCATCAGGCCCTTAGCAGCACAATGAGTGGATTCAGGTATGATGATTCTAACTGAAATAAGTCACACAGAAAAAGAAACATCATAAGATATCAGTAATACACGGAATGTAAACTTGGCTACACAGGAACTGAATTACAGAACAGAACAGGGTCTCAAATTTAGAAAACCAACTTATGCTTGCTTAAGGGTAAAGGTGAGTTGGGGTGCTGCATAAAACCAGAGATTGAAATGAGCACAGATAAAGTTCCTTAAGCCAAATATGGAATAGACAAGAGCTACTCCTTGCTCAACGAAATGGACTCAACACCGCATATTAAACGCCTAAGAATGTACCTGACTAGTAAGTATCTTAAAACCTATGGATTGCTATGTCTCCGAAAGAGAATCAAGCATGTGTACAGGGGCATAAACGCAGCAGTGATAGGATTGGAGAGGTTCGGTGAGCAAATGAAGACCCTTTGAAGTCACATTGCATGGTACCCATTCCACGGGTTTCAACTACCCAGGTTTTAGGTATTCTTCCTTCAGCTAAAACATGCATGTGGAACCCAGAGTATGATCAACCATGTGATCGGGAGACGTGTTCAAATATGTCTCAATTTTCCTCCCCTGGTACTCGGGTGCAACATTCCAGACACTTTACTAACACTCTCCCCACTTGGAGAGTCAGCGCCTTTAACCTCCTGTTTGGCCCAGTTTGCAATTTCTGCGGAAGATGAACAGGAATAGCGAGAACCAATGAGAGGCTAGCTGGAGGTGTCTGGACGGGCAAATTTAACTCTCATTTCCCACCAGGAAGAGGAAACAACCAAAGGCTCAGCGTGCCGGGCCGGAACCAGATTAGGGCCTGAAGCCATCCTGCGGTGTTGCGGCCAGCTCACAAGAAAGCGAGTTGAAGAAAGGAGCTCAGGGGCACTGTAATTCACAAACCTGCAGAGTTATAAATGACAGCTATCGTCCAAAAATAGACTGAAGTAAGGCTGCCAAGAGGACTTGAAAGCGGGGCAGAATTGCAGGAAACCGATTTCAGGAGGTAGACTGGAATTGCATTGAAAGCATAGGAAAAGAGGCAGAACGTCCACAATGATGCACTTGGCCAAAAAGGGCGTATGCGTTTTTTCCTGAATATATTCAGGAAAAAACGCATACGCCCTTTTTGGCCAACCAAGCAAGCTTGCAAAGGAAATCTGCACTACAATGAAGTCTCACTTCCCCCCGGTCAAAAGGGCCATCTGAAAAAAGTGTAAAATCCAGAAAGGCAGGACAGGCCATTGAGAACTGGGAGCCTTGTTATGCTGATGGGCGGGATGTAAATTGCCAACAACCACTCGGGAGAAGTGTATGGTGTTTCCTGAAACATCTAAAAAACAAAGCAACAGAACCTAGGGCACTTCCACTTATGGTCCTATAGCTTAGGGAAATTAAAATCAAAAAGACACAGCCACCCCAAAGTTTGGAACGACTCTGTTTACAAGAACCTCGTTTACAGTACAAGTTCAACATCGCAGAAAGTGAAAAATGGATAAAGAAGTTGTGGTATTTACTTACAAAGCAATATCACTCAGCAATGAAATCTGTGTCATCAGGCCCTTAGCAGCACAATGAGTGGATTCAGGTATGATGATTCTAACTGAAATAAGTCACGCAGAAAAAGAAACATCATAAGATATCAGTAATACACGGAATGTAAACTTGGCTACACAGGAACTGAATTACAGAACAGAACAGGGTCTCAAATTTAGAAAACCAACTTATGCTTGCTTAAGGGTAAAGGTGAGTTGGGGTGCTGCATAAAACCAGAGATTGAAATGAGCACAGATAAAGTTCCTTAAGTCAAATATGGAATAGACAAGAGCTACTCCTTGCTCAACGAAATGGACTCAACACCGCATATTAAACGCCTAAGAATGTACCTGACTAGTAAGTATCTTAAAACCTATGGATCACTATGTCTCCGAAAGAGAATCAAGCATGTGTACAGGGGCATAAACGCAGCAGTGATAGGATTGGAGAGGTTCGGTGAGCAAATGAAGACCCTTTGAAGTCATATTGCATGGTACCCATTACACGGGTCTTAACTCTCCAGGTTTAAGGTATTCTTCCTTCAGCTAAAACATGCATGTGGAACCCAAGTATGATCAACCATGTGAACGGGAGACGTGTTCAAATATGTCTCAGTTTTCCTCCCCTGGTACTCGGGTGCAACATTCCAGACGCTTTACTAACACTCTCCCCACTTGGAGAGTCAGCGCCTTTAACCTCCTGTTTGGCCCAGTTTGCAAATTCTGCGGAAGATGAACAGGAATAGCGAGAACCAATGAGAGACTAGCTGGAGGTGTCTGGACGGGCAAATTTAACTCTCATTTCCCACCAGGAAGAGGAAATAACCAAAGGCTCAGCGTGCCGTGCCGGAACCAGATTAGGGCCTGAAGCCATCCTGCGGTGTTGCGGCCAGGTCACAAGAAAGCAAGTTGAAGAAAGGAGCTCAGGGGCACTGTAATTCACAAACCTGCAGAGTTATAAATGACAGCTATCGTCCAAAAATAGACTGAAGTAAGGCTGCCAAGAGGACTTGAAAGCGGGGCAGAATTGCAGGAAACCGATTTCAGGAGGTAGACTGGAATTGCATTGAAAGCATAGGAAAAGAGGCAGAACGTCCACAATGATGCACTTGGCCAAAAAGGGCGTATGCGTTTTTTCCTGAA
Organism: Delphinus delphis; assembly: GCF_949987515.2. Classification (NCBI taxonomy): domain Eukaryota; kingdom Metazoa; phylum Chordata; class Mammalia; order Artiodactyla; family Delphinidae; genus Delphinus; species Delphinus delphis. Next base: position 54,407 of record NW_027192897.1, on the reverse strand, counting down.
TATATTCAGGAAAAAACGCATACGCACTTTTTGGCCAACCAAGCAAGCTTGCAAAGGAAATCTGCACTACAATGAAGTCTCACTTCCCCCCGGTCAAAAGGGCCATCTGAATAAAGTGTAAAATCCAGAAAGGCAGGACAGGCCATGGAGAACTGGGAGCCTTGTTATGCTGATGGGTGGGATGTAAATTGCCAACAACCACTCGGGAGAAGTGTATGGTGTTTCCTGAAACATCTAAAAAACAAAGCAACAGAACCTAGGGCACTTCCACTTATGGTCCTATAGCTTAGGGAAATTAAAATCAAAAAGACACAGCCACCCCAAAGTTTGGGACGGCTCTGTTTACAAGAACCTCGTTTACAGTACAAGTTCAACATCGCAGAAAGTGAAAAATGGATAAAGAAGTTGTGGTATTTACTTACAAAGCAATATCACTCAGCAATGAAATCTGTGTCATCAGGCCCTTAGCAGCACAATGAGTGGATTCAGGTATGATGATTCTAACTGAAATAAGTCACACAGAAAAAGAAACATCATAAGATATCAGTAATACACGGAATGTAAACTTGGCTAAACAGGAACTGAATTACAGAACAGAACAGGGTCTCAAATTTAGAAAACCAACTTATGCTTGCTTAAGGGTAAAGGTGAGTTGGGGTGCTGCATAAAACCAGAGATTGAAATGAGCACAGATAAAGTTCCTTAAGCCAAATATGGAATAGACAAGAGCTACTCCTTGCTCAACGAAATGGACTCAACACCCCATATTAAACGCCTAAGAATGTACCTGACTAGTAAGTATCTTAAAACCTATGGATTGCTATGTCTCCGAAAGAGAATCAAGCATGTGTACAGGGGCATAAACGCAGCAGTGATAGGATTGGAGAGGTTCGGTGAGCAAATGAAGACCCTTTGAAGTCATATTGCATGGTACCCATTCCACGGGTTTCAACTACCCAGGTTTAAGGTATTCTTCCTTCAGCTAAAACATGCATGTGGAACCTAGAGTATGATCAACCATGTGATCGGGAGACGTGTTCAAATATGTCTCAGTTTTCGTACCCTGGTACTCGGGTTCAACATTCCAGACACTTTACTAACACTCTCCCGACTTGGAGAGTCAGTCCATTTAACCTGCTGTTTGGCCCAGTTTGCAATTTCTGCGGAAGATGAACAGGAATAGCGAGAACCAATGAGAGGCTAGCTGGAGGTGTCTGGATGGGCAAATTTAACTCTCATTTCCCACCAGGAAGAGGAATTAACCAAAGGCTCAGCGTGCCGTGCCGGAACCACATTAGGGCCTGAAGCCATCCTGTGGTGTTGCAGCCAGGTCACAAGAAAGCAAGTTGAAGAAAGGAGCGCAGGGGCACTGTAATTCACAAACCTGCAGAGTTATAAATGACAGCTATCGTCCAAAAATAGACTGAAGTAAGGCTGCCAAGAGGACTTGAAAGCGGGGCAGAATTGCAGGAAACCGATTTCAGGACCTAGACTGGAATTGCATTGAAAGCATAGGAAAAGAGGCAGAACGTCCACAATGATGCACTTGGCCAAAAAGGGCGTATACGTTTTTTCCTGAATATATTCAGGAAAAAACGCATACGCCCTTTTTGGCCAACCAAGCAAGCTTGCAAACGAAATCTGCACTACAATGAAGTCTCACTTCCCCCCGGTCAAAAGGGCCATCTGAAAAAAGTGTAAAATCCAGAAAGGCAGGACAGGCCATGGAGAACTGGGAGCCTTGTTATGCTGATGGGCGGGATGTAAATTGCCAACAAACACTCGGGAGAAGTGTATGGTGTTTCCTGAAACATCTAAAAAACAAAGCAACAGAGCCTAGGGCACTTCCACTTATGGTCCTATAGCTTAGGGAATTTAAAATCAAAAAGACACAGCCACCCCAAAGTTTCGAACGGCTCTGTTTACAAGAACCTCGTTTACAGTACAAGTTCAACATCGCAGAAAGTGAAAAATGGATAAAGAAGTTGTGGTATTTACTTACAAAGCAATATCACTCAGCAATGAAATCTGTGTCATCAGGCCCTTAGCAGCACAATGAGTGGATTCAGGTATGATGATTCTAACTGAAATAAGTCACACAGAAAAAGAAACATCATAAGATATCAGTAATACACGGAATGGAAACTTGGCTACACAGGAACTGAATTACAGAACAGAACAGGGTCTCAAATTTAGAAAACCAACTTATGCTTGCTTAAGGGTAAAGGTGAGTTGGGGTGCTGCATAAAACCAGAGATTGAAATGAGCACAGATAAAGTTCCTTAAGCCAAATATGGAATAGACAAGAGCTACTCCTTGCTCAACGAAATGGACTCAACACCGCATATTAAACGCCTAAGAATGTACCTGACTAGTAAGTATCTTAAAACCTATGGATTGCTATGTCTCCGAAAGAGAATCAAGCATGTGTAGAGGGGCATAAACGCAGCAGTGATAGGATTGGACAGGTTCGCTGAGCAAATGAAGACCCTTTGAAGTCATATTGCATGGTACCCATTCCACGGGTTTCAACTACCCAGGTTTAAGGTATTCTTCCTTCAGCTAAAACATGCATGTGGAACCTAGAGTATGATCAACCATGTGATTGGGAGACGTGTTCAAATATGTCTCAGTTTTCGTACCCTGGTAGTCGGGTGCAACATTCCAGACGCTTTACTAACACTCTCCCCACTTGGAGAGTCAGTCCCTTTAACCTCCTGTTTGGCCCAGTTTGCAATTTCTGCGGAAGATGAACAGGAATAGCGAGAACCAATGAGAGACTAGCTGGAGGTGTCTGGATGGGCAAATTTAACTCTCATTTCCCACCAGGAAGAGGAATTAACCAAAGGCTCAGCGTGCCGTGCCGGAACCAGATTAGGGCCTGAAGACATCCTGGGTGTTTCGGCCAGCTCACAAGAAAGCGAGTTGAAGAAAGGAGCTCAGGGGCACTGTAATTCACAAACCTGCAGAGTTATAAATGACAGCTATCGTCCAAAAATAGACTGAAGTAAGGCTGCCAAGAGGACTTGAATGCGGGGCAGAATTGCAGGAAACCGATTTCAGGAGGTAGACTGGAATTGCATTGAAAGCATAGGAAAAGAGGCAAAACGTCCACAATGATGCACTTGGCCAAAAAGGGCGTATGCGTTTTTTCCTGAATATATTCAGGAAAGAACGCATACGCCCTTTTTGGCCAACCAAGCAAGCTTGCAAAGGAAATCTGCACTACAATGAAGTCTCACTTCCCCCCGGTCAAAAGGGCTATCTGAAAAAAGTGTAAAATCCAGAAAGGCAGGACAGGCCATGGAGAACTGGGAGCCTTGTTATGCTGATGGGCGGGATGTAAATTGCCAACAACCACTAGGGAGAAGTGTATGGTGTTTCCTGAAACATCTAAAAAACAAAGCAACAGAACCTAGGGCTCTTCCACTTATGGTCCTATAGCTTAGGGAATTTAAAATCAAAAAGACACAGCCACCCCAAAGTTTGGAACGGCTCTGTTTACAAGAACCTCGTTTAAAACACAAGTTCAACATCGCAGAAAGTGAAAAATGGATAAAAAAGTTGTGGTATTTACTTACAAAGCAATATCACTCAGCAATGAAATCTGTGTCATCAGGCCCTTAGCAGCACAATGAGTGGATTCAGGTATGATGATTCTAACTGAAATAAGTCACACAGAAAAAGAAACATCATAAGATATCAGTAATACACGGAATGTAAACTTGGCTACACAGGAACTGAATTACAGAACAGAACAGGGTCTCAAATTTAGAAAACCAACTTATGCTTGCTTAAGGGTAAAGGTGAGTTGGGGTGCTGCATAAAACCAGAGATTGAAATGAGCACAGATAAAGTTCCTTAAGCCAAATATGGAATAGACAAGAGCTACTCCTTGCTCAACGAAATGGACTCAACACCGCATATTAAACGCCTAAGAATGTACCTGACTAGTAAGTATCTTAAAACCTATGGATTGCTATGTCTCCGAAAGAGAATCAAGCATGTGTACAGGGGCATAAACGCAGCAGTGATAGGATTGGAGAGGTTCGGTGAGCAAATGAAGACCCTTTGAAGTCATATTGCATGGTACCCATTCCACGGGTTTCAAATACACAGGTTTAAGGTATTCTTCCTTCAGCTAAAACATGCATGTGGAACCCAAGTATGATCAACCATGTGAACGGGAGACGTGTTCAAATATGTCTCAGTTTTCCTCCCCTGGTACTCGGGTGCAACATTCCAGACGCTTTACTAACACTCTCCCCACTTGGAAAGTCAGCGCCTTTAACCTCCTGTTTGGCCCAGTTTGCAATTTCTGCGGAAGATGAACAGGAATAGCGAGAACCAATGAGAGACTAGCTGGAGGTGTCTGGACGGGCAAATTTAACTCTCATTTCCCACAAGGAAGAGGAAATAACCAAAGGCTCAGCATGCTGTGCCAGAACCAGATTAGGGCCTGAAGACATCCTGCGGTGTTGCGGCCAGGTCACAAGAAAGCGAGTTGAAGAAAGGAGCTCAGGGGCACTGTAATTCGCAAACCTGCAGAGTTATAAATGACAGCTATCGTCCAAAAATAGACTGAAGTAAGGCTGCCAAGCGGACTTGAAAGCGGGGCAGAATTGCAGGAAACCGATTTCAGGAGGTAGACTGGAATTGCATTGAAAGCATAGGAAAAGAGGCAGAACGTCCACAATGATGCACTTGGCCAAAAAGGGCGTATGCGTTTTTTCCTGAATATATTCAGGAAAAAACGCATACGCCCTTTTTGGCCAACCAAGCAAGCTTGCAAAGGAAATCTGCACTACAATGAAGTCTCACTTCCCCCAGGTCAAAAGGGCCATCTGAAAAAAGTGTAAAATCCAGAAAGGCAGGACAGGCCATGGAGAACTGGGAGCCTTGTTATGCTGATGGGCGGGATGTAAATTGCCAACAACCACTCGGGAGAAGTGTATGGTGTTTCCTGAAACATCTAAAAAACAAAGCAACAGAGCCTAGGGCACTTCCACTTATGGTCCTATAGCTTAGGGAAATTAAATTCTAAAAGACACAGCCACCCCAAAGTTTGGAACGGCTCTGTTTACAAGAACCTCGTTTACAGTACAAGTTCAACATCGCAGAAAGTGAAAAATGGATAAAGAACTTGTGGTACTTTCGTACAATGCAGTATCACTCAGCAATGAAATCTATGTCATCAGGCCCGTAGCAGCATAATGAGTGGATTCAGGTACGATGATTCTAACTGAAATAAATCACACAGAAAAAGAAACATCATAAGATATCAGTAATACACGGAATGGAAACTTGGCTACACAGGAACTGAATTACAGAACAGAACAGGGTCTCAAATTTAGAAAACCAACTTATGCTTGCTTAAGGGTAAAGGTGAGTTGGGGTGCTGCATAAAACCAGAGATTGAAATGAGCACAGATAAAGTTCCTTAAGCCAAATATGGAATAGACAAGAGCTACTCCTTGCTCAACGAAATGGACTCAACACCGCATATTAAATGCCTAAGAATGTACCTGACTAGTAAGTATCTTAAAACCTATGGATTGCTATGTCTCTGAAAGAGAATCAAGCATGTGTACAGGGGCATAAACGCAGCAGTGATAGGATTGGAGAGGTTCGGTGAGCAAATGAAGACCCTTTGAAGTCATATTGCATGGTACCCATTCCACGGGTTTCAACTACCCAGGTTTTAGGTATTCTTCCTTCAGCTAAAACATGCATGTGGAACCCAGAGTATGATCAACCGTGTGATCGGGAGACGTGTTCAAATATGTCTCAGTTTTCCTCCCCTGGTACTCGGGTGCAACATTCCAGACGCTTTACTAACACTCTCCCCACTTGGAGAGTCAGCGCCTTTAACCTCCTGTTTGGCCCAGTTTGCAATTTCTGCGGAAGATGAACAGGAATAGCGAGAACCAATGAGAGGCTAGCTGGAGGTGTCTGGACGGGCAAATTTAACTCTCATTTCCCACCAGGAAGAGGAATTAAACAAAGGCTCAGCGTTCCGTGCCGGAACCAGATTAGGGCCTGAAGCCATCATGCGGTGTTGCAGCTAGCTCACAAGAAAGCGAGTTGAACAAAGGAGCTCAGGGGCACTGTAATTCACAAACCTGCAGACTTATAAATGACAGCTATCGTCCAAAAATATACTGAAGTAAGGCTGCCAAGAGGACTTGAAAGCGGGGCAGAATTGCAGGAAACCGATTTCAGGAGGTAGACTGGAATTGCATTGAAAGCATAGGAAAAGAGGCAGAACGTCCACAATGATGCACTTGGACAAAAAGGGCGTATGCGTTTTTTCCTGAATATATTCAGGAAAAAACGCATACGCCCTTTTTGGCCAACCAAGCAAGCTTGCAAAGGAAATCTGCACTACAATGAAGTCTCACTTCCCCCCGGTCAAAAGGGCCATCTGAAAAAAGTGTAAAATCCAGAAAGGCAGGACAGGCCATGGAGAACTGGGAGCCTTGTTATGCTGAAGGGCGGGATGTAAATTGCGAACAACCACTCGGGAGAAGTGTATGGTGTTTCCTGAAACATCTAAAAAACAAAGCAACAGAGCCTAGGGCACTTCCACTTATGGTCCTATAGCTTAGGGAATTTAAAATCAAAAAGACACAGCCACCCCAAAGTTTGGAATGGCTCTGTTTACAAGAACCTCGTTTAAAACACAAGTTCAACATCGCAGAAAGTGAAAAATGGATAAAAAAGTTGTGGTATTTACTTACAAAGCAATATCACTCAGCAATGAAATCTGTGTCATCAGGCCCGTAGCAGCACAATGAGTGGATTCAGGTATGATGATTCTAACTGAAATAAGTCACACAGAAAAAGAAACATCATAAGATATCAGTAATACACGGAATGTAAACTTGGCTACACAGGAACTGAATTACAGAACAGAACAGGGTCTCAAATTTAGAAAACCAACTTATGCTTGCTTAAGGGTAAAGGTGAGTTGGGGTGCTGCATAAAACCAGAGATTGAAATGAGCACAGATAAAGTTCCTTAAGCCAAATATGGAATAGACAAGAGCTACTCCTTGCTCAACGAAATGGACTCAACACCGCATATTAAACGCCTAAGAATGTACCTGACTAGTAAGTATCTTAAAACCTATGGATTGCTATGTCTCCGAAAGAGAATCAAGCATGTGTACAGGGGCATAAACGCAGCAGTGATAGGATTGGAGAGGTTCGGTGAGCAAATGAAGACCCTTTGAAGTCATATTGCATGGTACCCATTCCACGGGTTTCAAATACACAGGTTTAAGGTATTCTTCCTTCAGCTAAAACATGCATGTGGAACCCAAGTATGATCAACCATGTGAACGGGAGACGTGTTCAAATATGTCTCAGTTTTCCTCCCCTGGTACTCGGGTGCAACATTCCAGACGCTTTACTAACACTCTCCCCACTTGGAGAGTCAGTCCCTTTAACCTCCTGTTTGGCCCAGTTTGCAATTTCTGTGGAAGATGAACAGGAATAGCGAGAACCAATGAGAGACTAGCTGGAGGTGTCTGGATGGGCAAATTTAACTCTCATTTCCCACCAGGAAGAGGAATTAACCAAAGGCTCAGCGTGCCGTGCCAGAACCAGATTAGGGCCTGAAGACATCCTGCGGTGTTGCGGCCAGGTCACAAGAAAGCGAGTTGAAGAAAGGAGCTCAGGGGCACTGTAATTCACAAACCTGCAGAGTTATAAATGACAGCTATTGTCCAAAAATAGACTGAAGTAAGGCTGCCAAGAGGACTTGAAAGCGGGGCAGAATTGCAGGAAACCGATTTCAGGAGGTAGACTGGAATTGCATTGAAAGCATAGGAAAAGAGGCAGAACGTCCACAATGATGCACTTGGCCAAAAAGGGCATATGCGTTTTTTCCTGAATATATTCAGGAAAAAACGCATACGCCCTTTTTGGCCAACCAAGCAAGCTTGCAAAGGAAATCTGCACTACAATGAAGTCTCACTTCCCCCCGGTCAAAAGGGCCATCTGAAAAAAGTGTAAAATCCAGAAAGGCAGGACACGCCATGGAGAACTGGGAGCCTTGTTATGCTGAAGGGCGGGATGTAAATTGCCAACAAACACTCGGGAGAAGTGTATGGTGTTTCCTGAAACATCTAAAAAACAAAGCAACAGAGCCTAGGGCACTTCCACTTATGGTCCTATAGCTTAGGGAATTTAAAATCAAAAAGACACAGCCACCCCAAAGTTTCGAACGGCTCTGTTTACAAGAACCTCGTTTACAGTACAAGTTCAACATCGCAGAAAGTGAAAAATGGATAAAGAAGTTGTGGTATTTACTTACAAAGCAATATCACTCAGCAATGAAATCTGTGTCATCAGGCCCTTAGCAGCACAATGAGTGGATTCAGGTATGATGATTCTAACTGAAATAAGTCACACAGAAAAAGAAACATCATAAGATATCACTAATACACGGAATGTAAACTTGGCTACACAGGAACTGAATTACAGAACAGAACAGGGTCTCAAATTTAGAAAACCAACTTATGCTTGCTTAAGGGTAAAGGTGAGTTGGGGTGCTGCATAAAACCAGAGATTGAAATGAGCACAGATAAAGTTCCTTAAGCCAAATATGGAATAGACAAGAGCTACTCCTTGCTCAACGAAATGGACTCAACACCGCATATTAAATGCCTAAGAATGTACCTGACTAGTAAGTATCTAAAAACCTATGGATTGCTATGTCTCCGAAACAGAAACAAGCATGTGTACAGGGGCATAAACGCAGCAGTGATAGGATTGGAGAGGTTCGGTGAGCAAATGAAGACCCTTTGAAGTCATATTGCATGGTACCCATTCCACGGGTTTCAACTACCCAGGTTTTAGGTATTCTTCCTTCAGCTAAAACATGCATGTGGAACCCAAGTATAATCAACCATGTGAACAGGAGACGTGTTCAAATGTGTCTCAGTTTTCCTCCCCTGGTACTCGGGTGCAACATTCCAGACGCTTTACTAACACTCTCCCCACTTGGAAAGTCAGCGCCTTTAACCTCCTGTTTGGCCCAGTTTGCAATTTCTGCGGAAGATGAACAGGAATAGCGAGAACCAATGAGAGGCTAGCTGGAGGTGTCTGGACGGGCAAATTTAACTCTCATTTCCCACCAGGAAGAGGAAATAACCAAAGGCTCAGCGTGCCGTGCCGGAACCAGATTAGGGCCTGAAGCCATCCTGCGGTGTTGCGGCCAGCTCAAAAGAAAGCGAGTTGAAGAAAGGAGCTCAGGGGCACTGTAATTCACAAACCTGCAGAGTTATAAATGACAGCTATCGTCCAAAAATAGACTGAAGTAAGGCTGCCAAGAGGACTTGAAAGCGGGGCAGAATTGCAGGAAACCGATTTCAGGAGGTAGACTGGAATTGCATTGAAAGCATAGGAAAAGAGGCAGAACGTCCACAATGATGCACTTGGCCAAAAAGGGCGTATGCGTTTTTTCCTGAATATATTCAGGAAAAAACGCATACGCCCTTTTTGGCCAAACAAGCAAGCTTGCAAAGGAAATCTGCACTACAATGAAGTCTCACTTCCCCCCGGTCAAAAGGGCCATCTGAAAAAAGTGTAAAATCCAGAAAGGCAGGACACGCCATGGAGAACTGGGAGCCTTGTTATGCTGAAGGGCGGGATGTAAATTGCCAACAAACACTCGGGAGAAGTGTATGGTGTTTCCTGAAACATCTAAAAAACAAAGCAACAGAGCCTAGGGCACTTCCACTTATGGTCCTATAGCTTAGGGAATTTAAAATCAAAAAGACACAGCCACCCCAAAGTTTAGAACGGCTCTGTTTACAAGAACCTCGTTTACAGTACAAGTTCAACATCGCAGAAAGTGAAAAATGGATAAAGAAGTTGTGGTATTTACTTACAAAGCAATATCACTCAGCAATGAAATCTGTGTCATCAGGCCCTTAGCAGCACAATGAGTGGATTCAGGTATGATGATTCTAACTGAAATAAGTCACACAGAAAAAGAAACATCATAAGATATCAGTAATACACGGAATGGAAGCTTGGCTACACAGGAACTGAATTACAGAACAGAACAGGGTCTCAAATTTAGAAAACCAACTTATGCTTGCTTAAGGGGAAAGGTGAGTTGGGGTGCTGCATAAAACCAGAGATTGAAATGAGCACAGATAAAGTTCCTTAAGCCAAATATGGAATAGACAAGAGCTACTCCTTGCTCAACGAAATGGACTCAACACCGCATATTAAACGCCTAAGAATGTACCTGACTAGTAAGTATCTAAAAACCTATGGATTGCTATGTCTCCGAAACAGAATCAAGCATGTGTACAGGGGCATAAACGCAGCAGTGATAGGATTGGAGAGGTTCGGTGAGCAAATGAAGACCCTTTGAAGTCACATTGCATGGTACCCATTCCATGGGTTTCAACTACCCAGGTTTTAGGTATTCTTCCTTCAGCTAAAACATGCATGTGGAACCCAAGTATAATCAACCATGTGAACGGGAGACGTGTTCAAATATGTCTCAGTTTTCCTCCCCTGATACTCGGGTGCAACATTCCAGACGCTTTACTAACACTCTCCCCACTTGGAAAGTCAGCGCCTTTAACCTCCTGTTTGGCCCAGTTTGCAATTTCTGCGGAAGATGAACAGGAATAGCGAGAACCAATGAGAGGCTAGCTGGAGGTGTCTGGACGGGCAAATTTAACTCTCATTTCCCACCAGGAAGAGGAAATAACCAAAGGCTCAGCGTGCCGTGCCAGAACCAGATTAGGGCCTGAAGACATCCTGCGGTGTTGCGGCCAGCTCAAAAGAAAGCGAGTTGAAGAAAGGAGCTCAGGGGCACTGTAATTCACAAACCTGCAGAGTTATAAATGACAGCTATCGTCCAAAAATAGACTGAAGTAAGGCTGCCAAGAGGACTTGAAAGCGGGGCAGAATTGCAGGAAACCGATTTCAGGAGGTAGACTGGAATTGCATTGAAAGCATAGGAAAAGAGGCAGAACGTCCACAATGATGCACTTGGCCAAAAAGGGCGTATGCGTTTTTTCCTGAATATATTCAGGAAAAAACGCATACGCCCTTTTTGGCCAACCAAGCAAGCTTGCAAAGGAAATCTGCACTACAATGAAGTCTCACTTCCCCCCGGTCAAAAGGGCCATCTGAAAAAAGTGTAAAATCCAGAAAGGCAGGACACGCCATGGAGAACTGGGAGCCTTGTTATGCTGAAGGGCGGGATGTAAATTGCCAACAAACACTCGGGAGAAGTGTATGGTGTTTCCTGAAACATCTAAAAAACAAAGCAACAGAGCCTAGGGCACTTCCACTTATGGTCCTATAGCTTAGGGAATTTAAAATCAAAAAGACACAGCCACCCCAAAGTTTCGAACGGCTCTGTTTACAAGAACCTCGTTTACAGTACAAGTTCAACATCGCAGAAAGTGAAAAATGGATAAAGAAGTTGTGGTATTTACTTACAAAGCAATATCACTCAGCAATGAAATCTGTGTCATCAGGCCCTTAGCAGCACAATGAGTGGATTCAGGTATGATGATTCTAACTGAAATAAGTCACACAGAAAAAGAAACATCATAAGATATCAGTAATACACGGAATGGAAACTTGGCTACACAGGAACTGAATTACAGAACAGAACAGGGTCTCAAATTTAGAAAACCAACTTATGCTTGCTTAAGGGTAAAGGTGAGTTGGGGTGCTGCATAAAACCAGAGATTGAAATGAGCACAGATAAAGTTCCTTAAGCCAAATATGGAATAGACAAGAGCTACTCCTTGCTCAACGAAATGGACTCAACACCGCATATTAAACGCCTAAGAATGTACCTGACTAGTAAGTATCTTAAAACCTATGGATTGCTATGTCTCCGAAAGAGAATCAAGCATGTGTACAGGGGCATAAACGCAGCAGTGATAGGATTGGAGAGGTTCGGTGAGCAAATGAAGACCCTTTGAAGTCATATTGCATGGTACCCATTCCACGGGTTTCAAATACACAGGTTTAAGGTATTCTTCCTTCAGCTAAAACATGCATGTGGAACCCAGAGTATGATCAACCATGTGATCGGGAGACGTGTTCAAATATGTCTCAGTTTTCCTCCCCTGGTACTCGGGTGCAACATTCCAGACGCTTTACTAACAATCTCCCCACTTGGAGAGTCAGCGCCTTTAACCTCCTGTTTGGCCCAGTTTGCAATTTCTGCGGAAGATGAACAGGAATAGCGAGAACCAATGAGAGACTAGCTGGAGGTGTCTGGACGGGCAAATTTAACTCTCATTTCCCACCAGGAAGAGGAAATAACCAAAGGCTCAGCATGCCGTGCCGGAACCAGATTAGGGCCTGAAGACATCCTGCGGTGTTGCGGCCAGGTCACAAGAAAGCGAGTTGAAGAAAGGAGCTCAGGGGCACTGTAATTCACAAACCTGCAGAGTTATAAATGACAGCTATCGTCCAAAAATAGACTGAAGTAAGGCTGCCAAGAGGACTTGAAAGCGGGGCAGAATTGCATGAAACCGATTTCAGGAGGTAGACTGGAATTGCATTGAAAGCATAGGAAAAGAGGCAGAACGTCCACAATGACGCACTTGGCCAAAAAGGGCGTATGCGTTTTTTCCTGAATATATTCAGGAAAAAATGCATACGCCCTTTTTGGCCAACCAAGCAAGCTTGCAAAGGAAATCTGCACTACAATGAAGTCTCACTTCCCCCCGGTCAAAAGGGCCATCTGAAAAAAGTGTAAAATCCAGAAAGGCAGGACAGGCCATGGAGAACTGGGAGCCTTGTTATGCTGATGGGCGGGATGTAAATTGCCAACAACCACTCGGGAGAAGTGTATGGTGTTTCCTGAAACATCTAAAAAACAAAGCAACAGAGCCTAGGGCACTTCCACTTATGGTCCTATAGCTTAGGGAAATTAAATTCAAAAAGACACAGCCACCCCAAAGTTTGGAACGGCTCTGTTTACAAGAACCTCGTTTACAGTACAAGTTCAACATCGCAGAAATTGAAAAATGGATAAAGAACTTGTGGTACTTACGTACAATGCAGTATCACTCAGCAATGAAATCTATGTCATCAGGCCCGTAGCAGCATAATGAGTGGATTCAGGTACGATGATTCTAACTGAAATAAGTCACACAGAAAAAGAAACATCATAAGATATCACTAATACACGGAATGTAAACTTGGCTACACAGGAACTGAATTACAGAACAGAACAGGGTCTCAAATTTAGAAAACCAACTTATGCTTGCTTAAGGGTAAAGGTGAGTTGGGGTGCTGCATAAAACCAGAGATTGAAATGAGCACAGATAAAGTTCCTTAAGCCAAATATGGAATAGACAAGAGCTACTCCTTGCTCAACGAAATGGACTCAACACCGCATATTAAATGCCTAAGAATGTACCTGACTAGTAAGTATCTTAAAACCTATGGATTGCTATGTCTCCGAAAGAGAATCAAGCATGTGTACAGGGGCATAAACGCAGCAGTGATAGGATTGGAGAGGTTCGGTGAGCAAATGAAGACCCTTTGAAGTCATATTGCATGGTACCCATTCCATGGGTTTCAACTACCCAGGTTTAAGGTATTCTTCCTTCAGCTAAAACATGCATGTGGGACCTAGAGTATGATCAACCATGTGATCGGGAGACGTGTTCAAATATGTCTCAGTTTTCGTACCCTGGTACTCGGGTGCAACATTCCAGACGCATTACTAACACTCTCCCCACTTGGAGAGTCAGTCCCTTTAACCTCCTGTTTGGCCCAGTTTGCAATTTCTGTGGAAGATGAACAGGAATAGCGAGAACCAATGAGAGACTAGCTGGAGGTGTCTGGATGGGCAAATTTAACTCTCATTTCCCACCAGGAAGAGGAATTAACCAAAGGCTCAGCGTGCCGTGCCAGAACCAGATTAGGGCCTGAAGACATCCTGCGGTGTTGCGGCCAGGTCACAAGAAAGCGAGTTGAAGAAAGGAGCTCAGGGGCACTGTAATTCACAAACCTGCAGAGTTATAAATGACAGCTATTGTCCAAAAATAGACTGAAGTAAGGCTGCCAAGAGGACTTGAAAGCGGGGCAGAATTGCAGGAAACCGATTTCAGGAGGTAGACTGGAATTGCATTGAAAGCATAGGAAAAGAGGCAGAACGTCCACAATGATGCACTTGGCCAAAAAGGGCGTATGCGTTTTTTCCTGAATATATTCAGGAAAAAACGCATACGCCCTTTTTGGCCAACCAAGCAAGCTTGCAAAGGAAATCTGCACTACAATGAAGTCTCACTTCCCCCCGGTCAAAAGGGCCATCTGAAAAAAGTGTAAAATCCAGAAAGGCAGGACAGGCCATGGAGAACTGGGAGCCTTGTTATGCTGATGGGCGGGATGTAAATTGCCAACAACCACTCGGGAGAAGTGTATGGTGTTTCCTGAAACATCTAAAAAACAAAGCAACAGAGCCTAGGGCACTTCCACTTATGGTCCTATAGCTTAGGGAATTTAAAATCAAAAAGACACAGCCACCCCAAAGTTTCGAACGGCTCTGTTTACAAGAACCTCGTTTACAGTACAAGTTCAACATCGCAGAAATTGAAAAATGGATAAAGAAGTTGTGGTATTTACTTACAAAGCAATATCACTCAGCAATGAAATCTGTGTCATCAGGCCCTTAGCAGCACAATGAGTGGATTCAGGTATGATGATTCTAACTGAAATAAGTCACACAGAAAAAGAAACATCATAAGATATCAGTAATACACGGAATGTAAACTTGGCTAAACAGGAACTGAATTACAGAATAGAACAGGGTCTCAAATTTAGAAAACCAACTTATGCTTGCTTAAGGGGAAAGGTGAGTTGGGGTGCTGCATAAAACCAGAGATTGAAATGAGCACAGATAAAGTTCCTTAAGCCAAATATGGAATAGACAAGAGCTACTCCTTGCTCAACGAAATGGACTCAACACCGCATATTAAACGCCTAAGAATGTACCTGACTAGTAAGTATCTTAAAACCTATGGATTGCTATGTCTCCGAAAGAGAATCAAGCATGTGTACAGGGGCATAAACGCAGCAGTGATAGGATTGGAGAGGTTCGGTGAGCAAATGAAGACCCTTTGAAGTCATATTGCATGGTACCCATTCCACGGGTTTCAAATACACAGGTTTAAGGTATTCTTCCTTCAGCTAAAACATGCATGTGGAACCCAAGTATGATCAACCATGTGAACGGGAGACGTGTTCAAATATGTCTCAGTTTTCGTACCCTGGTACTCGGGTGCAACATTCCAGACGCTTTACTAACACTCTCCCCACTTGGAAAGTTAGCGCCTTTAACCTCCTGTTTGGCCCAGTTTGCAATTTCTGCGGAAGATGAACAGGAATAGCGAGAACCAATGAGAGACTAGCTGGAGGTGTCTGGACGGGCAAATTTAACTCTCATTTCCCACCAGGAAGAGGAAATAACCAAAGGCTCAGCATGCCGTGCCGGAACCAGATTAGGGCCTGAAGACATCCTGCGGTGTTGCGGCCAGGTCACAAGAAAGCGAGTTGAAGAAAGGAGCTCAGGGGCACTGTAATTCACAAACCTGCAGAGTTATAAATGACAGCTATCGTCCAAAAATAGACTGAAGTAAGGCTGCCAAGAGGACTTGAAAGCGGGGCAGAATTGCAGGAAACCGATTTCAGGAGGTAGACTGGAATTGCATTGAAAGCATAGGAAAAGAGGCAGAACGTCCACAATGATGCACTTGGCCAAAAAGGGCGTATGCGTTTTTTCCTGAATATATTCAGGAAAAAACGCATACGCCCTTTTTGGCCAACCAAGCAAGCTTGCAAAGGAAATCTGCACTACAATGAAGTCTCACTTCCCCCCGGTCAAAAGGGCCATCTGAAAAAAGTGTAAAATCCAGAAAGGCAGGACAGGCCATGGAGAACTAAGAGCCTTGTTATGCTGATGGGCGGGATGTAAATTGCCAACAACCACTCGGGAGAAGTGTATGGTGTTTCCTGAAACATCTAAAAAACAAAGCAACAGAGCCTAGGGCACTTCCACTTATGGTCCTATAGCTTAGGGAAATTAAATTCAAAACGACACAGCCACCCCAAAGTTTGGAACGGCTCTGTTTACAAGAACCTCGTTTACAGTACAAGTTCAACATCGCAGAAAGTGAAAAATGGATAAAGAACTTGTGGTACCTACGTACAATGCAGTATCACTCAGCAATGAAATCTATGTCATCAGGCCCGTAGCAGCATAATGAGTGGATTCAGGTACGATGATTCTAACTGAAATAAGTCACACAGAAAAAGAAACATCATAAGATATCACTAATACACGGAATGTAAACTTGGCTACACAGGAACTGAATTACAGAACAGAACAGGGTCTCAAATTTAGAAAACCAACTTATGCTTGCTTAAGGGTAAAGGTGAGTTGGGGTGCTGCATAAAACCAGAGATTGAAATGAGCACAGATAAAGTTCCTTAAGCCAAATATGGAATAGACAAGAGCTACTCCTTGCTCAACGAAATGGACTCAACACCGCATATTAAATGCCTAAGAATGTACCTGACTAGTAAGTATCTTAAAACCTATGGATTGCTATGTCTCCGAAAGAGAATCAAGCATGTGTACAGGGGCATAAACGCAGCAGTGATAGGATTGGAGAGGTTCGGTGAGCAAATGAAGACCCTTTGAAGTCATATTGCATGGGACCCATTCCACGGGTTTCAACTACCCAGGTTTTAGGTATTCTTCCTTCAGCTAAAACATGCATGTGGGACCTAGAGTATGATCAACCATGTGAACGGGAGACGTGTTCAAATATGTCTCAGTTTTCCTCCCCTGGTACTCGGGTGCAACATTCCAGACGCTTTACTAACACTCTCCCCACTTGGAAAGTCAGCGCCTTTAACCTCCTGTTTGGCCCAGTTTGCAATTTCTGCGGAAGATGAACAGGAATAGCGAGAACCAATGAGAGGCTAGCTGGAGGTGTCTGGACGGGCAAATTTAACTCTCATTTCCCACCAGGAAGAGGAAATAACCAAAGGCTCAGCGTGCCGTGCCAGAACCAGATTAGGGCCTGAAGACATCCTGCGGTGTTGCGGCCAGCTCAAAAGAAAGCGAGTTGAAGAAAGGAGCTCAGGGGCACTGTAATTCACAAACCTGCAGAGTTATAAATGACAGCTATCGTCCAAAAATAGACTGAAGTAAGGCTGCCAAGAGGACTTGAAAGCGGGGCAGAATTGCAGGAAACCGATTTCAGGAGGTAGACTGGAATTGCATTGAAAGCATAGGAAAAGAGGCAGAACGTCCACAATGATGCACTTGGCCAAAAAGGGCGTATGCGTTTTTTCCTGAATATATTCAGGAAAAAACGCATACGCCCTTTTTGGCCAACCAAGCAAGCTTGCAAAGGAAATCTGCACTACAATGAAGTCTCACTTCCCCCCGGTCAAAAGGGCCATCTGAAAAAAGTGTAAAATCCAGAAAGGCAGGACACGCCATGGAGAACTGGGAGCCTTGTTATGCTGAAGGGCGGGATGTAAATTGCCAACAAACACTCGGGAGAAGTGTATGGTGTTTCCTGAAACATCTAAAAAACAAAGCAACAGAGCCTAGGGCACTTCCACTTATGGTCCTATAGCTTAGGGAATTTAAAATCAAAAAGACACAGCCACCCCAAAGTTTCGAACGGCTCTGTTTACAAGAACCTCGTTTACAGTACAAGTTCAACATCGCAGAAAGTGAAAAATGGATAAAGAAGTTGTGGTATTTACTTACAAAGCAATATCACTCAGCAATGAAATCTGTGTCATCAGGCCCTTAGCAGCACAATGAGTGGATTCAGGTATGATGATTCTAACTGAAATAAGTCACACAGAAAAAGAAACATCATAAGATATCAGTAATACACGGAATGGAAACTTGGCTACACAGGAACTGAATTACAGAACAGAACAGGGTCTCAAATTTAGAAAACCAACTTATGCTTGCTTAAGGGGAAAGGTGAGTTGGGGTGCTGCATAAAACCAGAGATTGAAATGAGCACAGATAAAGTTCCTTAAGCCAAATATGGAATAGACAAGAGCTACTCCTTGCTCAACGAAATGGACTCAACACCGCATATTAAACGCCTAAGAATGTACCTGACTAGTAAGTATCTTAAAACCTATGGATTGCTATGTCTCCGAAAGAGAATCAAGCATGTGTACAGGGGCATAAACGCAGCAGTGATAGGATTGGAGAGGTTCGGTGAGCAAATGAAGACCCTTTGAAGTCATATTGCATGGTACCCATTCCACGGGTTTCAAATACACAGGTTTAAGGTATTCTTCCTTCAGCTAAAACATGCATGTGGAACCCAAGTATGATCAACCATGTGAACGGGAGACGTGTTCAAATATGTCTCAGTTTTCCTCCCCTGGTACTCGGGTGCAACATTCCAGACGCTTTACTAACACTCTCCCCACTTGGAAAGTCAGCGCCTTTAACCTCCTGTTTGTCCCAGTTTGCAATTTCTGCGGAAGATGAACAGGAATAGCGAGAACCAATGAGAGACTAGCTGGAGGTGTCTGGACGGGCAAATTTAACTCTCATTTCCCACCAGGAAGAGGAAATAACCAAAGGCTCAGCATGCCGTGCCGGAACCAGATTAGGGCCTGAAGACATCCTGCGGTGTTGCGGCCAGGTCACAAGAAAGCGAGTTGAAGAAAGGAGCTCAGGGGCACTGTAATTCACAAACCTGCAGAGTTATAAATGACAGCTATCGTCCAAAAATAGACTGAAGTAAGGCTGCCAAGAGGACTTGAAAGCGGGGCAGAATTGCAGGAAACCGATTTCAGGAGGTAGACTGGAATTGCATTGAAAGCATAGGAAAAGAGGCAGAACGTCCACAATGACGCACTTGGCCAAAAAGGGCGTATGCGTTTTTTCCTGAATATATTCAGGAAAAAATGCATACGCCCTTTTTGGCCAACCAAGCAAGCTTGCAAAGGAAATCTGCACTACAATGAAGTCTCACTTCCCCCCGGTCAAAAGGGCCATCTGAAAAAAGTGTAAAATCCAGAAAGGCAGGACAGGCCATGGAGAACTGGGAGCCTTGTTATGCTGATGGGCGGGATGTAAATTGCCAACAACCACTCGGGAGAAGTGTATGGTGTTTCCTGAAACATCTAAAAAACAAAGCAACAGAGCCTAGGGCACTTCCACTTATGGTCCTATAGCTTAGGGAAATTAAATTCAAAAAGACACAGCCACCCCAAAGTTTGGAACGGCTCTGTTTACAAGAACCTCGTTTACAGTACAAGTTCAACATCGCAGAAAGTGAAAAATGGATAAAGAACTTGTGGTACTTACGTACAATGCAGTATCACTCAGCAATGAAATCTATGTCATCAGGCCCGTAGCAGCATAATGAGTGGATTCAGGTACGATGATTCTAACTGAAATAAGTCACACAGAAAAAGAAACATCATAAGATATCACTAATACACGGAATGTAAACTTGGCTACACAGGAACTGAATTACAGAACAGAACAGGGTCTCAAATTTAGAAAACCAACTTATGCTTGCTTAAGGGGAAAGGTGAGTTGGGGTGCTGCATAAAACCAGAGATTGAAATGAGCACAGATAAAGTTCCTTAAGCCAAATATGGAATAGACAAGAGCTACTCCTTGCTCAACGAAATGGACTCAACACCGCATATTAAATGCCTAAGAATGTACCTGACTAGTAAGTATCTTAAAACCTATGGATTGCTATGTCTCCGAAAGAGAATCAAGCATGTGTACAGGGGCATAAACGCAGCAGTGATAGGATTGGAGAGGTTCGGTGAGCAAATGAAGACCCTTTGAAGTCATATTGCATGGTACCCATTCCACGGGTTTCAACTACCCAGGTTTAAGGTATTCTTCCTTCAGCTAAAACATGCATGTGGGACCTAGAGTATGATCAACCATGTGATCGGGAGACGTGTTCAAATATGTCTCAGTTTTCGTACCCTGGTACTCGGGTGCAACATTCCAGACGCATTACTAACACTCTCCCCACTTGGAGAGTCAGTCCCTTTAACCTCCTGTTTGGCCCAGTTTGCAATTTCTGTGGAAGATGAACAGGAATAGCGAGAACCAATGAGAGACTAGCTGGAGGTGTCTGGATGGGCAAATTTAACTCTCATTTCCCACCAGGAAGAGGAATTAACCAAAGGCTCAGCGTGCCGTGCCAGAACCAGATTAGGGCCTGAAGACATCCTGCGGTGTTGCGGCCAGGTCACAAGAAAGCGAGTTGAAGAAAGGAGCTCAGGGGCACTGTAATTCACAAACCTGCAGAGTTATAAATGACAGCTATTGTCCAAAAATAGACTGAAGTAAGGCTGCCAAGAGGACTTGAAAGCGGGGCAGAATTGCAGGAAACCGATTTCAGGAGGTAGACTGGAATTGCATTGAAAGCATAGGAAAAGAGGCAGAACGTCCACAATGATGCACTTGGCCAAAAAGGGCGTATGCGTTTTTTCCTGAATATATTCAGGAAAAAACGCATACGCCCTTTTTGGCCAACCAAGCAAGCTTGCAAAGGAAATCTGCACTACAATGAAGTCTCACTTCCCCCCGGTCAAAAGGGCCATCTGAAAAAAGTGTAAAATCCAGAAAGGCAGGACAGGCCATGGAGAACTGGGAGCCTTGTTATGCTGATGGGCGGGATGTAAATTGCCAACAACCACTCGGGAGAAGTGTATGGTGTTTCCTGAAACATCTAAAAAACAAAGCAACAGAGCCTAGGGCACTTCCACTTATGGTCCTATAGCTTAGGGAATTTAAAATCAAAAAGACACAGCCACCCCAAAGTTTCGAACGGCTCTGTTTACAAGAACCTCGTTTACAGTACAAGTTCAACATCGCAGAAATTGAAAAATGGATAAAGAAGTTGTGGTATTTACTTACAAAGCAATATCACTCAGCAATGAAATCTGTGTCATCAGGCCCTTAGCAGCACAATGAGTGGATTCAGGTATGATGATTCTAACTGAAATAAGTCACACAGAAAAAGAAACATCATAAGATATCAGTAATACACGGAATGTAAACTTGGCTACACAGGAACTGAATTACAGAATAGAACAGGGTCTCAAATTTAGAAAACCAACTTATGCTTGCTTAAGGGGAAAGGTGAGTTGGGGTGCTGCATAAAACCAGAGATTGAAATGAGCACAGATAAAGTTCCTTAAGCCAAATATGGAATAGACAAGAGCTACTCCTTGCTCAACGAAATGGACTCAACACCGCATATTAAACGCCTAAGAATGTACCTGACTAGTAAGTATCTTAAAACCTATGGATTGCTATGTCTCCGAAAGAGAATCAAGCATGTGTACAGGGGCATAAACGCAGCAGTGATAGGATTGGAGAGGTTCGGTGAGCAAATGAAGACCCTTTGAAGTCATATTGCATGGTACCCATTCCACGGGTTTCAAATACACAGGTTTAAGGTATTCTTCCTTCAGCTAAAACATGCATGTGGAACCCAAGTATGATCAACCATGTGAACGGGAGACGTGTTCAAATATGTCTCAGTTTTCCTCCCCTGGTACTCGGGTGCAACATTCCAGACACTTTACTAACACTCTCCCCACTTGGAAAGTTAGCGCCTTTAACCTCCTGTTTGGCCCAGTTTGCAATTTCTGCGGAAGATGAACAGGAATAGCGAGAACCAATGAGAGACTAGCTGGAGGTGTCTGGACGGGCAAATTTAACTCTCATTTCCCACCAGGAAGAGGAAATAACCAAAGGCTCAGCATGCCGTGCCGGAACCAGATTAGGGCCTGAAGACATCCTGCGGTGTTGCGGCCAGGTCACAAGAAAGCGAGTTGAAGAAAGGAGCTCAGGGGCACTGTAATTCACAAACCTGCAGAGTTATAAATGACAGCTATCGTCCAAAAATAGACTGAAGTAAGGCTGCCAAGAGGACTTGAAAGCGGGGCAGAATTGCAGGAAACCGATTTCAGGAGGTAGACTGGAATTGCATTGAAAGCATAGGAAAAGAGGCAGAACGTCCACAATGATGCACTTGGCCAAAAAGGGCGTATGCGTTTTTTCCTGAATATATTCAGGAAAAAACGCATACGCCCTTTTTGGCCAACCAAGCAAGCTTGCAAAGGAAATCTGCACTACAATGAAGTCTCACTTCCCCCTGGTCAAAAGGGCCATCTGAAAAAAGTGTAAAATCCAGAAAGGCAGGACAGGCCATGGAGAACTGGGAGCCTTGTTATGCTGATGGGCGGGATGTAAATTGCCAACAACCACTCGGGAGAAGTGTATGGTGTTTCCTGAAACATCTAAAAAACAAAGCAACAGAGCCTAGGGCACTTCCACTTATGGTCCTATAGCTTAGGGAAATTAAATTCAAAAAGACACAGCCACCCCAAAGTTTGGAACGGCTCTGTTTACAAGAACCTCGTTTACAGTACAAGTTCAACATCGCAGAAAGTGAAAAATGGATAAAGAACTTGTGGTACCTACGTACAATGCAGTATCACTCAGCAATGAAATCTATGTCATCAGGCCCGTAGCAGCATAATGAGTGGATTCAGGTACGATGATTCTAACTGAAATAAGTCACACAGAAAAAGAAACATCATAAGATATCACTAATACACGGAATGTAAACTTGGCTACACAGGAACTGAATTACAGAACAGAACAGGGTCTCAAATTTAGAAAACCAACTTATGCTTGCTTAAGGGTAAAGGTGAGTTGGGGTGCTGCATAAAACCAGAGATTGAAATGAGCACAGATAAAGTTCCTTAAGCCAAATATGGAATAGACAAGAGCTACTCCTTGCTCAACGAAATGGACTCAACACCGCATATTAAATGCCTAAGAATGTACCTGACTAGTAAGTATCTTAAAACCTATGGATTGCTATGTCTCCGAAAGAGAATCAAGCATGTGTACAGGGGCATAAACGCAGCAGTGATAGGATTGGAGAGGTTCGGTGAGCAAATGAAGACCCTTTGAAGTCATATTGCATGGGACCCATTCCACGGGTTTCAACTACCCAGGTTTTAGGTATTCTTCCTTCAGCTAAAACATGCATGTGGGACCTAGAGTATGATCAACCATGTGAACGGGAGACGTGTTCAAATATGTCTCAGTTTTCCTCCCTTGGTACTCGGGTGCAACATTCCAGACGCTTTACTAACACTCTCCCCACTTGGAAAGTCAGCGCCTTTAACCTCCTGTTTGGCCCAGTTTGCAATTTCTGCGGAAGATGAACAGGAATAGCGAGAACCAATGAGAGGCTAGCTGGAGGTGTCTGGACGGGCAAATTTAACTCTCATTTCCCACCAGGAAGAGGAAATAACCAAAGGCTCAGCATGCCGTGCCGGAACCAGATTAGGGCCTGAAGACATCCTGCGGTGTTGCGGCCAGGTCACAAGAAAGCGAGTTGAAGAAAGGAGCTCAGGGGCACTGTAATTCACAAACCTGCAGAGTTATAAATGACAGCTATCGTCCAAAAATAGACTGAAGTAAGGCTGCCAAGAGGACTTGAAAGCGGGGCAGAATTGCAGGAAACCGATTTCAGGAGGTAGACTGGAATTGCATTGAAAGCATAGGAAAAGAGGCAGAACGTCCACAATGATGCACTTGGCCAAAAAGGGCGTATGCGTTTTTTCCTGAATATATTCAGGAAAAAACGCATACGCCCTTTTTGGCCAACCAAGCAAGCTTGCAAAGGAAATCTGCACTACAATGAAGTCTCACTTCCCCCCGGTCAAAAGGGCCATCTGAAAAAAGTGTAAAATCTAGAAAGGCAGGACACGCCATGGAGAACTGGGAGCCTTGTTATGCTGAAGGGCGGGATGTAAATTGCCAACAAACACTCGGGAGAAGTGTATGGTGTTTCCTGAAACATCTAAAAAACAAAGCAACAGAGCCTAGGGCACTTCCACTTATGGTCCTATAGCTTAGGGAATTTAAAATCAAAAAGACACAGCCACCCCAAAGTTTCGAACGGCTCTGTTTACAAGAACCTCGTTTACAGTACAAGTTCAACATCGCAGAAAGTGAAAAATGGATAAAGAACTTGTGGTACTTACGTACAATGCAGTATCACTCAGCAATGAAATCTATGTCATCAGGCCCGTAGCAGCATAATGAGTGGATTCAGGTACGATGATTCTAACTGAAATAAGTCACACAGAAAAAGAAACATCATAAGATATCACTAATACACGGAATGTAAACTTGGCTACACAGGAACTGAATTACAGAACAGAACAGGGTCTCAAATTTAGAAAACCAACTTATGCTTGCTTAAGGGTAAAGGTGAGTTGGGGTGCTGCATAAAACCAGAGATTGAAATGAGCACAGATAAAGTTCCTTAAGCCAAATATGGAATAGACAAGAGCTACTCCTTGCTCAACGAAATGGACTCAACACCGCATATTAAATGCCTAAGAATGTACCTGACTAGTAAGTATCTTAAAACCTATGGATTGCTATGTCTCCGAAAGAGAATCAAGCATGTGTACAGGGGCATAAACGCAGCAGTGATAGGATTGGAGAGGTTCGGTGAGCAAATGAAGACCCTTTGAAGTCATATTGCATGGGACCCATTCCACGGGTTTCAACTACCCAGGTTTTAGGTATTCTTCCTTCAGCTAAAACATGCATGTGGGACCTAGAGTATGATCAACCATGTGAACGGGAGACGTGTTCAAATATGTCTCAGTTTTCGTACCCTGGTACTCGGGTGCAACATTCCAGACGCTTTACTAACACTCTCCCCACTTGGAAAGTCAGCGCCTTTAACCTCCTGTTTGGCCCAGTTTGCAATTTCTGCGGAAGATGAACAGGAATAGCGAGAACCAATGAGAGACTAGCTGGAGGTGTCTGGACGGGCAAATTTAACTCTCATTTCCCACCAGGAAGAGGAAATAACCAAAGGCTCAGCATGCCGTGCCGGAACCAGATTAGGGCCTGAAGACATCCTGCGGTGTTGCGGCCAGGTCACAAGAAAGCGAGTTGAAGAAAGGAGCTCAGGGGCACTGTAATTCACAAACCTGCAGAGTTATAAATGACAGCTATCGTCCAAAAATAGACTGAAGTAAGGCTGCCAAGAGGACTTGAAAGCGGGGCAGAATTGCAGGAAACCGATTTCAGGAGGTAGACTGGAATTGCATTGAAAGCATAGGAAAAGAGGCAGAACGTCCACAATGATGCACTTGGCCAAAAAGGGCGTATGCGTTTTTTCCTGAATATGTTCAGGAAAAAACGCATACGCCCTTTTTGGCCAACCAAGCAAGCTTGCAAAGGAAATCTGCACTACAATGAAGTCTCACTTCCCCCCGGTCAAAAGGGCCATCTGAAAAAAGTGTAAAATCCAGAAAGGCAGGACAGGCCATGGAGAACTGGGAGCCTTGTTATGCTGATGGGCGGGATGTAAATTGCCAACAAACACTCGGGAGAAGTGTATGGTGTTTCCTGAAACATCTAAAAAACAAATCAACAGAGCCTAGGGCACTTCCACTTATGGTCCTATAGCTTAGGGAAATTAAATTCAAAAAGACACAGCCACCCCAAAGTTTGGAATGGCTCTGTTTACAAGAACCTCATTTACAGTACAAGTTCAACATCGCAGAAAGTGAAAAATGGATAAAGAACTTGTGGTACTTACGTACAATGCAGTATCACTCAGCAATGAAATCTATGTCATCAGGCCCGTAGCAGCATAATGAGTGGATTCAGGTACGATGATTCTAACTGAAATAAGTCACACAGAAAAAGAAACATCATAAGATATCACTAATACACGGAATGTAAACTTGGCTACACAGGAACTGAATTACAGAACAGAACAGGGTCTCAAATTTAGAAAACCAACTTATGCTTGCTTAAGGGTAAAGGTGAGTTGGGGTGCTGCATAAAACCAGAGATTGAAATGAGCACAGATAAAGTTCCTTAAGCCAAATATGGAATAGACAAGAGCTACTCCTTGCTCAACGAAATGGACTCAACACCGCATATTAAATGCCTAAGAATGTACCTGACTAGTAAGTATCTTAAAACCTATGGATTGCTATGTCTCCGAAAGAGAATCAAGCATGTGTACAGAGGCATAAACGCAGCAGTGATAGGATTGGAGAGGTTCGGTGAGCAAATGAAGACCCTTTGAAGTCATATTGCATGGTACCCATTCCACGGGTTTCAACTACCCAGGTTTAAGGTATTCTTCCTTCAGCTAAAACATGCATGTGGGACCTAGAGTATGATCAACCATGTGATCGGGAGACGTGTTCAAATATGTCTCAGTTTTCGTACCCTGGTACTCGGGTGCAACATTCCAGACGCTTTACTAACACTCTCCCCACTTGGAGAGTCAGTCCCTTTAACCTCCTGTTTGGCCCAGTTTGCAATTTCTGTGGAAGATTAACAGGAATAGCGAGAACCAATGAGAAACTAGCTGGAGGTGTCTGGATGGGCAAATTTAACTCTCATTTCCCACCAGGAAGAGGAATTAACCAAAGGCTCAGCGTGCCGTGCCAGAACCAGATTAGGGCCTGAAGTCATCCTGCGGTGTTGCGGCCAGGTCACAAGAAAGCGAGTTGAAGAAAGGAGCTCAGGGGCACTGTAATTCACAAACCTGCAGAGTTATAAATGACAGCTATTGTCCAAAAATAGACTGAAGTAAGGCTGCCAAGAGGACTTGAAAGCGGGGCAGAATTGCAGGAAACCGATTTCAGGAGGTAGACTGGAATTGCATTGAAAGCATAGGAAAAGAGGCAGAACGTCCACAATGATGCACTTGGCCAAAAAGGGCGTATGCGTTTTTTCCTGAATATATTCAGGAAAAAACGCATACGCCCTTTTTGGCCAACCAAGCAAGCTTGCAAAGGAAATCTGCACTACAATGAAGTCTCACTTCCCCCCGGTCAAAAGGGCCATCTGAAAAAAGTGTAAAATCCAGAAAGGCAGGACAGGCCATGGAGAACTGGGAGCCTTGTTATGCTGATGGGCGGGATGTAAATTGCCAACAGACACTCGGGAGAAGTGTATGGTGTTTCCTGAAACATCTAAAAAACAAAGCAACAGAGCCTAGGGCACTTCCACTTATGGTCCTATAGCTTAGGGAACTTAAAATCAAAGAGACACATCCACCCCAAAGTTTGGAACGGCTCTGTTTACAAGAACCTCGTTTACAGTACAAGTTCAACATCGCAGAAATTGAAAAATGGATAAAGAAGTTGTGGTATTTACTTACAAAGCAATATCACTCAGCAATGAAATCTGTGTCATCAGGCCCTTAGCAGCACAATGAGTGGATTCAGGTATGATGATTCTAACTGAAATAAGTCACACAGGAAAAGAAACATCATAAGATATCACTAATACACGGAATGTAAACTTGGCTACACAGGAACTGTATTACAGAACAGAACAGGGTCTCAAATTTAGAAAACCAACTTATGCTTGCTTAAGGGGAAAGGTGAATTGGGGTGCTGCATAAAACCAGAGATTGAAATGAGCACAGATAAAGTTCCTTAAGCCAAATATGGAATAGACAAGAGCTACTCCTTGCTCAACGAAATGGACTCAATACCGCATATTAAACGCCTAAGAATGTACCTGACTAGTAAGTATCTTAAAACCTATGGATTGCTATGTCTCCGAAACAGAATCAAGCATGTGTACAGGGGCATAAACGCAGCAGTGATAGGATTGGAGAGGTTCGGTGAGCAAATGAAAACCCTTTGAAGTCATATTGCATGGTACCCATTCCACGGGTTTCAACTACCCAGGTTTTAGGTATTCTTCCTTCAGCTAAAACATGCATGTGGAACCCAAGTATGATCAACCATGTGAACGGGAGACGTGTTCAAATATGTCTCAGTTTTCCTCCCCTGGTACTCGGGTGCAACGTTCCAGACGCTTTACTAACACTCTTCCCACTTGGAAAGTCAGCGCCTTTAACCTCCTGTTTGGCTCAGTTTGCAATTTCTGCGGAAGATGAACGGGAATAGCGAGAAATAATGAGAGGCTAGCTGGAGGTGTCTGGACGGGCAAATTTAACTCTCATTTCCCACCAGGAAGAGGAAATAACCAAAGGCTCAGCGTGCCGTCCCGGAACCAGATTAGGGCCTGAAGACATCCTGCGGTGTTGCGGCCAGCTCAAAAGAAAGCGAGTTGAAGAAAGGAGCTCAGGGGCACTGTAATTCACAAACCTGCAGAGTTATAAATGACAGCTATCGTCCAAAAATAGACTGAAGTAAGGCTGCCAAGAGGACTTGAAAGCGGGGCAGAATTGCAGGAAACCGATTTCAGGAGGTAGACTGGAATTGCATTGAAAGCATAGGAAAAGAGGCAGAACGTCCACAATGATGCACTTGGCCAAAAAGGGCGTATGCGTTTTTTCCTGAATATATTCAGGAAAAAACGCATACGCCCTTTTTGGCCAACCAAGCAAGCTTGCAAAGGAAATCTGCACTACAATGAAGTCTCACTTCCCCCCGGTCAAAAGGGCCATCTGAAAAAAGTGTAAAATCCAGAAAGGCAGGACAGGCCATGGAGAACTGGGAGCCTTGTTATGCTGATGGGCGGGATGTAAATTGCCAACAGACACTCGGGAGAAGTGTATGGTGTTTCCTGAAACATCTAAAAAACAAAGCAACAGAGCCTAGGGCACTTCCACTTATGGTCCTATAGCTTAGGGAATTTAAAATCAAAGAGACACAGCCACCCCAAAGTTTCGAACGGCTCTGTTTACAAGAACCTCGTTTACAGTACAAGTTCAACATCGCAGAAATTGAAAAATGGATAAAGAAGTTGTGGTATTTACTTACAAAGCAATATCACTCAGCAATGAAATCTGTGTCATCAGGCCCTTAGCAGCACAATGAGTGGATTCAGGTATGATGATTCTAACTGAAATAAGTCACACAGGAAAAGAAACATCATAAGATATCAGTAATACACGGAATGTAAACTTGGCTACACAGGAACTGTATTACAGAACAGAACAGGGTCTCAAATTTAGAAAACCAACTTATGCTTGCTTAAGGGGAAAGGTGAATTGGGGTGCTGCATAAAACCAGAGATTGAAATGAGCACAGATAAAGTTCCTTAAGCCAAATATGGAATAGACAAGAGCTACTCCTTGCTCAACGAAATGGACTCAATACCGCATATTAAACGCCTAAGAATGTACCTGACTAGTAAGTATCTTAAAACCTATGGATTGCTATGTCTCCGAAACAGAATCAAGCATGTGTACAGGGGCATAAACGCAGCAGTGATAGGATTGGAGAGGTTCGGTGAGCAAATGAAAACCCTTTGAAGTCATATTGCATGGTACCCATTCCACGGGTTTCAACTACCCAGGTTTTACGTATTCTTACTTCAGCTAAAACATGCATGTGGAACCCAAGTATGATCAACCATGTGAACGGGAGACGTGTTCAAATATGTCTCAGTTTTCCTCCCCTGGTACTCGGGTGCAACATTCCAGACGCTTTACTAACACTCTCCCCACTTGGAAAGTCAGCGCCTTTAACCTCCTGTTTGGCTCAGTTTGCAATTTCTGCGGAAGATGAACAGGAATAGCGAGAACCAATGAGAGGCTAGCTGGAGGTGTCTGGACGGGCAAATTTAACTCTCATTTCCCACCAGGAAGAGGAAATAACCAAAGGCTCAGCGTGCCGTCCCGGAACCAGATTAGGGCCTGAAGACATCCTGCGGTGTTGCGGCCAGCTCAAAAGAAAGCGAGTTGAAGAAAGGAGCTCAGGGGCACTGTAATTCACAAACCTGCAGAGTTATAAATGACAGCTATCGTCCAAAAATAGACTGAAGTAAGGCTGCCAAGAGGACTTGAAAGCGGGGCAGAATTGCAGGAAACCGATTTCAGGAGGTAGACTGGAATTGCATTGAAAGCATAGGAAAAGAGGCAGAACGTCCACAATGATGCACTTGGCCAAAAAGGGCGTATGCGTTTTTTCCTGAATATATTCAGGAAAAAACGCATACGCCCTTTTTGGCCAACCAAGCAAGCTTGCAAAGGAAATCTGCACTACAATGAAGTCTCACTTCCCCCCGGTCAAAAGGGCCATCTGAAAAAAGTGTAAAATCCAGAAAGGCAGGACACGCCATGGAGAACTGGGAGCCTTGTTATGCTGAAGGGCGGGATGTAAATTGCCAACAAACACTCGGGAGAAGTGTATGGTGTTTCCTGAAACATCTAAAAAACAAAGCAACAGAGCCTAGGGCACTTCCACTTATGGTCCTATAGCTTAGGGAATTTAAAATCAAAAAGACACAGCCACCCCAAAGTTTCGAACGGCTCTGTTTACAAGAACCTCGTTTACAGTACAAGTTCAACATCGCAGAAAGTGAAAAATGGATAAAGAACTTGTGGTACTTACGTACAATGCAGTATCACTCAGCAATGAAATCTATGTCATCAGGCCCTTAGCAGCATAATGAGTGGATTCAGGTACGATGATTCTAACTGAAATAAGTCACACAGAAAAAGAAACATCATAAGATATCACTAATACACGGAATGTAAACTTGGCTACACAGGAACTGAATTACAGAACAGAACAGGGTCTCAAATTTAGAAAACCAACTTATGCTTGCTTAAGGGGAAAGGTGAGTTGGGGTGCTGCATAAAACCAGAGATTGAAATGAGCACAGATAAAGTTCCTTAAGCCAAATATGGAATAGACAAGAGCTACTCCTTGCTCAACGAAATGGACTCAACACCGCATATTAAACGCCTAAGAATGTACCTGACTAGTAAGTATCTTAAAACCTATGGATTGCTATGTCTCCGAAAGAGAATCAAGCATGTGTACAGGGGCATAAACGCAGCAGTGATAGGATTGGAGAGGTTCGGTGAGCAAATGAAGACCCTTTGAAGTCATATTGCATGGTACCCATTCCACGGGTTTCAACTACCCAGGTTTAAGGTATTCTTCCTTCAGCTAAAACATGCATGTGGAACCCAAGTATGATCAACCATGTGAACGGGAGACGTGTTCAAATATGTCTCAGTTTTCGTACCCTGGTACTCGGGTGCAACATTCCAGACGCTTTACTAACACTCTCCCCACTTGGAGAGTCAGTCCCTTTAACCTCCTGTTTGGCCCAGTTTGCAATTTCTGTGGAAGATTAACAGGAATAGCGAGAACCAATGAGAGACTAGCTGGAGGTGTCTGGATGGGCAAATTTAACTCTCATTTCCCACCAGGAAGAGGAATTAACCAAAGGCTCAGCGTGCCGTGCCAGAACCAGATAAGGGCCTGAAGTCATCCTGCGGTGTTGCGGCCAGGTCACAAGAAAGCGAGTTGAAGAAAGGAGCTCAGGGGCACTGTAATTCACAAACCTGCAGAGTTATAAATGACAGCTATTGTCCAAAAATACACTGAAGTAAGGCTGCCAAGAGGACTTGAAAGCGGGGCAGAATTGCAGGAAACCGATTTCAGGAGGTAGACTGGAATTGCATTGAAAGCATAGGAAAAGAGGCAGAACGTCCACAATGATGCACTTGGCCAAAAAGGGCGTATGCGTTTTTTCCTGAATATATTCAGGAAAAAACGCATACGCCCTTTTTGGCCAACCAAGCAAGCTTGCAAAGGAAATCTGCACTACAATGAAGTCTCACTTCCCCCCGGTCAAAAGGGCCATCTGAAAAAAGTGTAAAATCCAGAAAGGCAGGACAGGCCAT
Source organism: Delphinus delphis (assembly GCF_949987515.2). Taxonomy (NCBI): domain Eukaryota; kingdom Metazoa; phylum Chordata; class Mammalia; order Artiodactyla; family Delphinidae; genus Delphinus; species Delphinus delphis. Next base: position 22,672 of record NW_027192897.1, on the reverse strand, counting down.
GGAGAACTGGGAGCCTTGTTATGCTGATGGGCGGGATGTAAATTGCCAACAGACACTCGGGAGAAGTGTATGGTGTTTCCTGAAACATCTAAAAAACAAAGCAACAGAGCCTAGGGCACTTCCACTTATGGTCCTATAGCTTAGGGAATTTAAAATCAAAGAGACACAGCCACCCCAAAGTTTCGAACGGCTCTGTTTACAAGAACCTCGTTTACAGTACAAGTTCAACATCGCAGAAATTGAAAAATGGATAAAGAAGTTGTGGTATTTACTTACAAAGCAATATCACTCAGCAATGAAATCTGTGTCATCAGGCCCTTAGCAGCACAATGAGTGGATTCAGGTATGATGATTCTAACTGAAATAAGTCACACAGGAAAAGAAACATCATAAGATATCAGTAATACACGGAATGTAAACTTGGCTACACAGGAACTGTATTACAGAACAGAACAGGGTCTCAAATTTAGAAAACCAACTTATGCTTGCTTAAGGGTAAAGGTGAATTGGGGTGCTGCATAAAACCAGAGATTGAAATGAGCACAGATAAAGTTCCTTAAGCCAAATATGGAATAGACAAGAGCTACTCCTTGCTCAACGAAATGGACTCAATACCGCATATTAAACGCCTAAGAATGTACCTGACTAGTAAGTATCTTAAAACCTATGGATTGCTATGTCTCCGAAACAGAATCAAGCATGTGTACAGGGGCATAAACGCAGCAGTGATAGGATTGGAGAGGTTCGGTGAGCAAATGAAAACCCTTTGAAGTCATATTGCATGGTACCCATTCCACGGGTTTCAACTACCCAGGTTTTACGTATTCTTCCTTCAGCTAAAACATGCATGTGGAACCCAAGTATGATCAACCATGTGAACGGGAGACGTGTTCAAATATGTCTCAGTTTTCCTCCCCTGGTACTCGGGTGCAACATTCCAGACGCTTTACTAACACTCTCCCCACTTGGAAAGTCAGCGCCTTTAACCTCCTGTTTGGCTCAGTTTGCAATTTCTGCGGAAGATGAACAGGAATAGCGAGAACCAATGAGAGGCTAGCTGGAGGTGTCTGGACGGGCAAATTTAACTCTCATTTCCCACCAGGAAGAGGAAATAACCAAAGGCTCAGCGTGCCGTCCCGGAACCAGATTAGGGCCTGAAGACATCCTGCGGTGTTGCGGCCAGCTCAAAAGAAAGCGAGTTGAAGAAAGGAGCTCAGGGGCACTGTAATTCACAAACCTGCAGAGTTATAAATGACAGCTATCGTCCAAAAATAGACTGAAGTAAGGCTGCCAAGAGGACTTGAAAGCGGGGCAGAATTGCAGGAAACCGATTTCAGGAGGTAGACTGGAATTGCATTGAAAGCATAGGAAAAGAGGCAGAACGTCCACAATGATGCACTTGGCCAAAAAGGGCGTATGCGTTTTTTCCTGAATATATTCAGGAAAAAACGCATACGCCCTTTTTGGCCAACCAAGCAAGCTTGCAAAGGAAATCTGCACTACAATGAAGTCTCACTTCCCCCCGGTCAAAAGGGCCATCTGAAAAAAGTGTAAAATCCAGAAAGGCAGGACAGGCCATGGAGAACTGGGAGCCTTGTTATGCTGAAGGGCGGGATGTAAATTGCCAACAAACACTCGGGAGAAGTGTATGGTGTTTCCTGAAACATCTAAAAAACAAAGCAACAGAGCCTAGGGCACTTCCACTTATGGTCCTATAGCTTAGGGAATTTAAAATCAAAAAGACACAGCCACCCCAAAGTTTCGAACGGCTCTGTTTACAAGAACCTCGTTTACAGTACAAGTTCAACATCGCAGAAAGTGAAAAATGGATAAAGAACTTGTGGTACTTACGTACAATGCAGTATCACTCAGCAATGAAATCTATGTCATCAGGCCCTTAGCAGCATAATGAGTGGATTCAGGTACGATGATTCTAACTGAAATAAGTCACACAGAAAAAGAAACATCATAAGATATCACTAATACACGGAATGTAAACTTGGCTACACAGGAACTGAATTACAGAACAGAACAGGGTCTCAAATTTAGAAAACCAACTTATGCTTGCTTAAGGGGAAAGGTGAGTTGGGGTGCTGCATAAAACCAGAGATTGAAATGAGCACAGATAAAGTTCCTTAACCCAAATATGGAATAGACAAGAGCTACTCCTTGCTCAACGAAATGGACTCAACACCGCATATTAAACGCCTAAGAATGTACCTGACTAGTAAGTATCTTAAAACCTATGGATTGCTATGTCTCCGAAAGAGAATCAAGCATGTGTACAGGGGCATAAACGCAGCAGTGATAGGATTGGAGAGGTTCGGTGAGCAAATGAAGACCCTTTGAAGTCATATTGCATGGTACCCATTCCACGGGTTTCAACTACCCAGGTTTAAGGTATTCTTCCTTCAGCTAAAACATGCATGTGGAACCCAAGTATGATCAACCATGTGAACGGGAGACGTGTTCAAATATGTCTCAGTTTTCGTACCCTGGTACTCGGGTGCAACATTCCAGACGCTTTACTAACACTCTCCCCACTTGGAAAGTCACCGCCTTTAACCTCCTGTTTGGCCCAGTTTGCAATTTCTGCGGAAGATGAACAGGAATAGCGAGAACCAATGAGAGACTAGCTGGAGGTGTCTGAACGGGCAAATTTAACTCTCATTTCCCACCAGGAAGAGGAAATAACCAAAGGCTCAGCATGCCGTGCCGGAAACAGATTAGGGCCTGAAGACATCCTGCGGTGTTGCGGCCAGGTCACAAGAAAGCGAGTTGAAGAAAGCAGCTCAGGGGCACTGTAATTCACAAACCTGCAGAGTTATAAATGACAGCTATCGTCCAAAAATAGACTGAAGTAAGGCTGCCAAGAGGACTTGAAAGCGGGGCAGAATTGCAGGAAACCGATTTCAGGAGGTAGACTGGAATTGCATTGAAAGCATAGGAAAAGAGGCAGAACGTCCACAATGATGCACTTGGCCAAAAAGGGCGTATGCGTTTTTTCCTGAATATATTCAGGAAAAAACGCATACGCCCTTTTTGGCCAACCAAGCAAGCTTGCAAAGGAAATCTGCACTACAATGAAGTCTCACTTCCCCCCGGTCAAAAGGGCCATCTGAAAAAAGTGTAAAATCCAGAAAGGCAGGACAGGCCATGGAGAACTGGGAGCCTTGTTATGCTGATGGGCGGGATGTAAATTGCCAACAACCACTCGGGAGAAGTGTATGGTGTTTCCTGAAACATCTAAAAAACAAAGCAACAGAGCCTAGGGCACTTCCACTTATGGTCCTATAGCTTAGGGAAATTAAAATCAAAAAGACACAGCCACCCCAAAGTTTCGAACGGCTCTGTTTACAAGAACCTCGTTTACAGTACAAGTTCAACATCGCAGAAAGTGAAAAATGGATAAAGAACTTGTGGTACTTACGTACAATGCAGTATCACTCAGCAATGAAATCTATGTCATCAGGCCCGTAGCAGCATAATGAGTGGATTCAGGTACGATGATTCTAACTGAAATAAGTCACACAGAAAAAGAAACACCATAAGATATCACTAATACACGGAATGTAAACTTGGCTATACAGGAACTGAATTACAGAACAGAACAGGGTCTCAAATTTAGAAAACCAACTTATGCTTGCTTAAGGGGAAAGGTGAGTTGGGGTGCTGCATAAAACCAGTGATTGAAATGAGCACAGATAAAGTTCCTTAAGCCAAATATGGAATAGACAAGAGCTACTCCTTGCTCAACGAAATGGACTCAACACCGCATATTAAATGCCTAAGAATGTACCTGACTAGTAAGTATCTTAAAACCTATGGATTGCTATGTCTCCGAAAGAGAATCAAGCATGTGTACAGGGGCATAAACGCAGCAGTGATAGGATTGGAGAGGTTCGGTGAGCAAATGAAGACCCTTTGAAGTCATATTGCATGGGACCCATTCCACGGGTTTCAACTACCCAGGTTTAAGGTATTCTTCCTTCAGCTAAAACATGCATGTGGAACCTAGAGTATGATCAACCATGTGATCAGGAGACGTGTTCAAATATGTCTCAGTTTTCGTACCCTGGAACTCGGGTGCAACATTCCAGACGCTTTACTAACACTCTCCCCACTTGGAGAGTCAGTCCCTTTAACCTCCTGTTTGGCCCAGTTTGCAATTTCTGTGGAAGATGAACAGGAATAGCGAGAACCAATGAGAGACTAGCTGGAGGTGTCTGGATGGGCAAATTTAACTCTCATTTCCCACCAGGAAGAGGAATTAACCAAAGGCTCAGCGTGCCATGCCGGAACCAGATTAGGGCCTGAAGACATCCTGCGGTGTTGCGGCCAGGTCACAAGAAAGCGAGTTGAAGAAAGGAGCTCAGGGGCACTGTAATTCACAAACCTGCAGAGTTATAAATGACAGCTATCGTCCAAAAATAGACTGAAGTAAGGCTGCCAAGAGGACTTGAAAGCGGGGCAGAATTGCAGGAAACCGATTTCAGGAGGTAGACTGGAATTGCATTGAAAGCATAGGAAAATAGGCAGAACGTCCACAATGATGCACTTGGCCAAAAAGGGCATATGCGTTTTTTCCTGAATATATTCAGGAAAAAACGCATACGCCCTTTTTGGCCAACCAAGCAAGCTTGCAAAGGAAATCTGCACTACAATGAAGTCTCACTTCCCCCCGGTCAAAAGGGCCATCTGAAAAAAGTGTAAAATCCAGAAAGGCAGGACACGCCATGGAGAACTGGGAGCCTTGTTATGCTGAAGGGCGGGATGTAAATTGCCAACAAACACTCGGGAGAAGTGTATGGTGTTTCCTGAAACATCTAAAAAACAAAGCAACAGAGCCTAGGGCACTTCCACTTATGGTCCTATAGCTTAGGGAATTTAAAATCAAAAAGACACAGCCACCCCAAAGTTTCGAACGGCTCTGTTTACAAGAACCTCGTTTACAGTACAAGTTCAACATCGCAGAAAGTGAAAAATGGATAAAGAAGTTGTGGTATTTACTTACAAAGCAATATCACTCAGCAATGAAATCTGTGTCATCAGGCCCTTAGCAGCACAATGAGTGGATTCAGGTATGATGATTCTAACTGAAATAAGTCACACAGAAAAAGAAACATCATAAGATATCAGTAATACACGGAATGGAAACTTGGCTACACAGGAACTGAATTACAGAACAGAACAGGGTCTCAAATTTAGAAAACCAACTTATGCTTGCTTAAGGGGAAAGGTGAGTTGGGGTGCTGCATAAAACCAGAGATTGAAATGAGCACAGATAAAGTTCCTTAACCCAAATATGGAATAGACAAGAGCTACTCCTTGCTCAACGAAATGGACTCAACACCGCATATTAAACGCCTAAGAATGTACCTGACTAGTAAGTATCTTAAAACCTATGGATTGCTATGTCTCCGAAAGAGAATCAAGCATGTGTACAGGGGCATAAACGCAGCAGTGATAGGATTGGAGAGGTTCGGTGAGCAAATGAAGACCCTTTGAAGTCATATTGCATGGTACCCATTCCACGGGTTTCAACTACCCAGGTTTAAGGTATTCTTCCTTCAGCTAAAACATGCATGTGGAACCCAAGTATGATCAACCATGTGAACGGGAGACGTGTTCAAATATGTCTCAGTTTTCGTACCCTGGTACTCGGGTGCAACATTCCAGACGCTTTACTAACACTCTCCCCACTTGGAAAGTCACCGCCTTTAACCTCCTGTTTGGCCCAGTTTGCAATTTCTGCGGAAGATGAACAGGAATAGCGAGAACCAATGAGAGACTAGCTGGAGGTGTCTGAACGGGCAAATTTAACTCTCATTTCCCACCAGGAAGAGGAAATAACCAAAGGCTCAGCATGCCGTGCCGGAAACAGATTAGGGCCTGAAGACATCCTGCGGTGTTGCGGCCAGGTCACAAGAAAGCGAGTTGAAGAAAGCAGCTCAGGGGCACTGTAATTCACAAACCTGCAGAGTTATAAATGACAGCTATCGTCCAAAAATAGACTGAAGTAAGGCTGCCAAGAGGACTTGAAAGCGGGGCAGAATTGCAGGAAACCGATTTCAGGAGGTAGACTGGAATTGCATTGAAAGCATAGGAAAAGAGGCAGAACGTCCACAATGATGCACTTGGCCAAAAAGGGCGTATGCGTTTTTTCCTGAATATATTCAGGAAAAAACGCATACGCCCTTTTTGGCCAACCAAGCAAGCTTGCAAAGGAAATCTGCACTACAATGAAGTCTCACTTCCCCCCGGTCAAAAGGGCCATCTGAAAAAAGTGTAAAATCCAGAAAGGCAGGACAGGCCATGGAGAACTGGGAGCCTTGTTATGCTGATGGGCGGGATGTAAATTGCCAACAACCACTCGGGAGAAGTGTATGGTGTTTCCTGAAACATCTAAAAAACAAAGCAACAGAGCCTAGGGCACTTCCACTTATGGTCCTATAGCTTAGGGAAATTAAAATCAAAAAGACACAGCCACCCCAAAGTTTCGAACGGCTCTGTTTACAAGAACCTCGTTTACAGTACAAGTTCAACATCGCAGAAAGTGAAAAATGGATAAAGAACTTGTGGTACTTACGTACAATGCAGTATCACTCAGCAATGAAATCTATGTCATCAGGCCCGTAGCAGCATAATGAGTGGATTCAGGTACGATGATTCTAACTGAAATAAGTCACACAGAAAAAGAAACACCATAAGATATCACTAATACACGGAATGTAAACTTGGCTATACAGGAACTGAATTACAGAACAGAACAGGGTCTCAAATTTAGAAAACCAACTTATGCTTGCTTAAGGGGAAAGGTGAGTTGGGGTGCTGCATAAAACCAGAGATTGAAATGAGCACAGATAAAGTTCCTTAAGCCAAATATGGAATAGACAAGAGCTACTCCTTGCTCAACGAAATGGACTCAACACCGCATATTAAATGCCTAAGAATGTACCTGACTAGTAAGTATCTTAAAACCTATGGATTGCTATGTCTCCGAAAGAGAATCAAGCATGTGTACAGGGGCATAAACGCAGCAGTGATAGGATTGGAGAGGTTCGGTGAGCAAATGAAGACCCTTTGAAGTCATATTGCATGGGACCCATTCCACGGGTTTCAACTACCCAGGTTTAAGGTATTCTTCCTTCAGCTAAAACATGCATGTGGAACCTAGAGTATGATCAACCATGTGATCAGGAGACGTGTTCAAATATGTCTCAGTTTTCGTACCCTGGAACTCGGGTGCAACATTCCAGACGCTTTACTAACACTCTCCCCACTTGGAGAGTCAGTCCCTTTAACCTCCTGTTTGGCCCAGTTTGCAATTTCTGTGGAAGATGAACAGGAATAGCGAGATCCAATGAGAGACTAGCTGGAGGTGTCTGGATGGGCAAATTTAACTCTCATTTCCCACCAGGAAGAGGAATTAACCAAAGGCTCAGCGTGCCATGCCGGAACCAGATTAGGGCCTGAAGACATCCTGCGGTGTTGCGGCCAGGTCACAAGAAAGCGAGTTGAAGAAAGGAGCTCAGGGGCACTGTAATTCACAAACCTGCAGAGTTATAAATGACAGCTATCGTCCAAAAATAGACTGAAGTAAGGCTGCCAAGAGGACTTGAAAGCGGGGCAGAATTGCAGGAAACCGATTTCAGGAGGTAGACTGGAATTGCATTGAAAGCATAGGAAAATAGGCAGAACGTCCACAATGATGCACTTGGCCAAAAAGGGCATATGCGTTTTTTCCTGAATATATTCAGGAAAAAACGCATACGCCCTTTTTGGCCAACCAAGCAAGCTTGCAAAGGAAATCTGCACTACAATGAAGTCTCACTTCCCCCCGGTCAAAAGGGCCATCTGAAAAAAGTGTAAAATCCAGAAAGGCAGGACACGCCATGGAGAACTGGGAGCCTTGTTATGCTGAAGGGCGGGATGTAAATTGCCAACAAACACTCGGGAGAAGTGTATGGTGTTTCCTGAAACATCTAAAAAACAAAGCAACAGAGCCTAGGGCACTTCCACTTATGGTCCTATAGCTTAGGGAATTTAAAATCAAAAAGACACAGCCACCCCAAAGTTTCGAACGGCTCTGTTTACAAGAACCTCGTTTACAGTACAAGTTCAACATCGCAGAAAGTGAAAAATGGATAAAGAAGTTGTGGTATTTACTTACAAAGCAATATCACTCAGCAATGAAATCTGTGTCATCAGGCCCTTAGCAGCACAATGAGTGGATTCAGGTATGATGATTCTAACTGAAATAAGTCACACAGAAAAAGAAACATCATAAGATATCAGTAATACACGGAATGGAAACTTGGCTACACAGGAACTGAATTACAGAACAGAACAGGGTCTCAAATTTAGAAAACCAACTTATGCTTGCTTAAGGGGAAAGGTGAGTTGGGGTGCTGCATAAAACCAGAGATTGAAATGAGCACAGATAAAGTTCCTTAAGCCAAATATGGAATAGACAAGAGCTACTCCTTGCTCAACGAAATGGACTCAACACCGCATATTAAACGCCTAAGAATGTACCTGACTAGTAAGTATCTTAAAACCTATGGATTGCTATGTCTCCGAAAGAGAATCAAGCATGTGTACAGGGGCATAAACGCAGCAGTGATAGGATTGGAGAGGTTCGGTGAGCAAATGAAGACCCTTTGAAGTCATATTGCATGGTACCCATTCCACGGGTTTCAAATACACAGGTTTAAGGTATTCTTCCTTCAGCTAAAACATGCATGTGGAACCCAAGTATGATCAACCATGTGAACGGGAGACGTGTTCAAATATGTCTCAGTTTTCCTCCCCTGGTACTCGGGTGCAACATTCCAGACGCTTTACTAACACTCTCCCCACTTGGAAAGTCAGCGCCTTTAACCTCCTGTTTGGCCCAGTTTGCAATTTCTGCGGAAGATGAACAGGAATAGCGAGAACCAATGAGAGACTAGCTGGAGGTGTCTGGACGGGCAAATTTAACTCTCATTTCCCACCAGGAAGAGGAAATAACCAAAGGCTCAGCATGCCGTGCCGGAACCAGATTAGGGCCTGAAGACATCCTGCGGTGTTGCGGCCAGGTCACAAGAAAGCGAGTTGAAGAAAGGAGCTCAGGGGCACTGTAATTCACAAACCTGCAGAGTTATAAATGACAGCTATCGTCCAAAAATAGACTGAAGTAAGGCTGCCAAGAGGACTTGAAAGCGGGGCAGAATTGCAGGAAACCGATTTCAGGAGGTAGACTGGAATTGCATTGAAAGCATAGGAAAAGAGGCAGAACGTCCACAATGATGCACTTGGCCAAAAAGGGCGTATGCGTTTTTTCCTGAATATATTCAGGAAAAAACGCATACGCCCTTTTTGGCCAACCAAGCAAGCTTGCAAAGGAAATCTGCACTACAATGAAGTCTCACTTCTCCCCGGTCAAAAGGGCCATCTGAAAAAAGTGTAAAATCCAGAAAGGCAGGACAGGCCATGGAGAACTGGGAGCCTTGTTATGCTGATGGGCGGGATGTAAATTGCCAACAGACACTCAGGAGAAGTGTATGGTGTTTCCTGAAACATCTAAAAAACAAAGCAACAGAGCCTAGGGCACTTCCACTTATGGTCCTATAGCTTAGGGAAATTAAATTCAAAAAGACACAGCCACCCCAAAGTTTGGAACGGCTCTGTTTACAAGAACCTCGTTTACAGTACAAGTTCAACATCGCAGAAAGTGAAAAATGGATAAAGAACTTGTGGTACTTACGTACAATGCAGTATCACTCAGCAATGAAATCTATGTCATCAGGCCCGTAGCAGCATAATGAGTGGATTCAGGTACGATGATTCTAACTGAAATAAGTCACACAGAAAAAGAAACATCATAAGATATCACTAATACACGGAATGTAAACTTGGCTACACAGGAACTGAATTACAGAACAGAACAGGGTCTCAAATTTAGAAAACCAACTTATGCTTGCTTAAGGGTAAAGGTGAGTTGGGGTGCTGCATAAAACCAGAGATTGAAATGAGCACAGATAAAGTTCCTTAAGCCAAATATGGAATAGACAAGAGCTACTCCTTGCTCAACGAAATGGACTCAACACCGCATATTAAATGCCTAAGAATGTACCTGACTAGTAAGTATCTTAAAACCTATGGATTGCTATGTCTCCGAAAGAGAATCAAGCATGTGTACAGGGGCATAAACGCAGCAGTGATAGGATTGGAGAGGTTCGGTGAGCAAATGAAGACCCTTTGAAGTCATATTGCATGGGACCCATTCCACGGGTTTCAACTACCCAGGTTTTAGGTATTCTTCCTTCAGCTAAAACATGCATGTGGGACCTAGAGTATGATCAACCATGTGAACGGGAGACGTGTTCAAATATGTCTCAGTTTTCCTCCCCTGGTACTCGGGTGCAACATTCCAGACGCTTTACTAACACTCTCCCCACTTGGAAAGTCAGCGCCTTTAACCTCCTGTTTGGCCCAGTTTGCAATTTCTGCGGAAGATGAACAGGAATAGCGAGAACCAATGAGAGACTAGCTGGAGGTGTCTGGACGGGCAAATTTAACTCTCATTTCCCACCAGGAAGAGGAAATAACCAAAGGCTCAGCATGCCGTGCCGGAACCAGATTAGGGCCTGAAGACATCCTGCGGTGTTGCGGCCAGGTCACAAGAAAGCGAGTTGAAGAAAGGAGCTCAGGGGCACTGTAATTCACAAACCTGCAGAGTTATAAATGACAGCTATCGTCCAAAAATAGACTGAAGTAAGGCTGCCAAGAGGACTTGAAAGCGGGCCAGAATTGCAGGAAACCGATTTCAGGAGGTAGACTGGAATTGCATTGAAAGCATAGGAAAAGAGGCAGAACGTCCACAATGATGCACTTGGCCAAAAAGGGCGTATGAGTTTTTTCCTGAATATATTCAGGAAAAAACCCATACGCCCTTTTTGGCCAACCAAGCAAGCTTGCAAAGGAAATCTGCACTACAATGAAGTCTCACTTCCCCCCGGTCAAAAGGGCCATCTGAAAAAAGTGTAAAATCCAGAAAGGCAGGACAGGCCATGGAGAACTGGGAGCCTTGTTATGCTGATGGGCGGGATGTAAATTGCCAACAGACACTCGGGAGAAGTGTATGGTGTTTCCTGAAACATCTAAAAAACAAAGCAACAGAGCCTAGGGCACTTCCACTTATGGTCCTATAGCTTAGGGAAATTAAATTCAAAAAGACACAGCCACCCCAAAGTTTGGAACGGCTCTGTTTACAAGAACCTCGTTTACAGTACAAGTTCAACATCGCAGAAAGTGAAAAATGGATAAAGAACTTGTGGTACTTACGTACAATGCAGTATCACTCAGCAATGAAATCTATGTCATCAGGCCCGTAGCAGCATAATGAGTGGATTCAGGTACGATGATTCTAACTGAAATAAGTCACACAGAAAAAGAAACATCATAAGATATCACTAATACACGGAATGTAAACTTGGCTACACAGGAACTGAATTACAGAACAGAACAGGGTCTCAAATTTAGAAAACCAACTTATGCTTGCTTAAGGGTAAAGGTGAGTTGGGGTGCTGCATAAAACCAGAGATTGAAATGAGCACAGATAAAGTTCCTTAAGCCAAATATGGAATAGACAAGAGCTACTCCTTGCTCAACGAAATGGACTCAACACCGCATATTAAATGCCTAAGAATGTACCTGACTAGTAAGTATCTTAAAACCTATGGATTGCTATGTCTCCGAAAGAGAATCAAGCATGTGTACAGGGGCATAAACGCAGCAGTGATAGGATTGGAGAGGTTCGGTGAGCAAATGAAGACCCTTTGAAGTCATATTGCATGGTACCCATTCCACGGGTTTCAACTACCCAGGTTTAAGGTATTCTTCCTTCAGCTAAAACATGCATGTGGGACCTAGAGTATGATCAACCATGTGATCGGGAGACGTGTTCAAATATGTCTCAGTTTTCGTACCCTGGTACTCGGGTGCAACATTCCAGACGCTTTACTAACTCTCTCCCCACTTGGAGAGTCAGTCCCTTTAACCTCCTGTTTGGCCCAGTTTGCAATTTCTGTGGAAGATTAACAGGAATAGCGAGAACCAATGAGAGACTAGCTGGAGGTGTCTGGATGGGCAAATTTAACTCTCATTTCCCACCAGGAAGAGGAATTAACCAAAGGCTCAGCGTGCCGTGCCAGAACCAGATTAGGGCCTGAAGTCATCCTGCCGTGTTGCGGCCAGGTCACAAGAAAGCGAGTTGAAGAAAGGAGCTCAGGGGCACTGTAATTCACAAACCTGCAGAGTTATAAATGACAGCTATCGTCCAAAAATAGACTGAAGTAAGGCTGCCAAGAGGACTTGAAAGCGGGGCAGAATTGCAGGAAACCGATTTCAGGAGGTAGACTGGAATTGCATTGAAAGCATAGGAAAAGAGGCAGAACGTCCACAATGATGCACTTGGCCAAAAAGGGCGTATGCGTTTTTTCCTGAATATATTCAGGAAAAAACGCATACGCCCTTTTTGGCCAACCAAGCAAGCTTGCAAAGGAAATCTGCACTACAATGAAGTCTCACTTCCCCCCGGTCAAAAGGGCCATCTGAAAAAAGTGTAAAATCCAGAAAGGCAGGACAGGCCATGGAGAACTGGGAGCCTTGTTATGCTGATGGGCGGGATGTAAATTGCCAACAGACACTCAGGAGAAGTGTATGGTGTTTCCTGAAACATCGAAAAAACAAAGCAACAGAGCCTAGGGCACTTCCACTTATGGTCCTATAGCTTAGGGAATTTAAAATCAAAGAGACACAGCCACCCCAAAGTTTGGAACGGCTCTGTTTACAAGAACCTCGTTTACAGTACAAGTTCAACATCGCAGAAATTGAAAAATGGATAAAGAAGTTGTGGTATTTACTTACAAAGCAATATCACTCAGCAATGAAATCTGTGTCATCAGGCCCTTAGCAGCACAATGAGTGGATTCAGGTATGATGATTCTAACTGAAATAAGTCACACAGGAAAAGAAACATCATAAGATATCAGTAATACACGGAATGTAAACTTGGCTACACAGGAACTGTATTACAGAACAGAACAGGGTCTCAAATTTAGAAAACCAACTTATGCTTGCTTAAGGGGAAAGGTGAATTGGGGTGCTGCATAAAACCAGAGATTGAAATGAGCACAGATAAAGTTCCTTAAGCCAAATATGGAATAGACAAGAGCTACTCCTTGCTCAACGAAATGGACTCAATACCGCATATTAAACGCCTAAGAATGTACCTGACTAGTAAGTATCTTAAAACCTATGGATTGCTATGTCTCCGAAACAGAATCAAGCATGTGTACAGGGGCATAAACGCAGCAGTGATACGATTGCAGAGGTTCGGTGAGCAAATGAAGACCCTTTGAAGTCATATTGCATGGTACCCATTCCACGGGTTTCAACTACCCAGGTTTAAGGTATTCTTCCTTCAGCTAAAACATGCATGTGGAACCCAAGTATGATCAACCATGTGAACGGGAGACGTGTTCAAATATGTCTCAGTTTTCGTACCCTGGTACTCGGGTGCAACATTCCAGACGCTTTACTAACACTCTCCCCACTTGGAAAGTCAGCGCCTTTAACCTCCTGTTTGGCCCAGTTTGCAATTTCTGCGGAAGATGAACAGGAATAGCGAGAACCAATGAGAGACTAGCTGGAGGTGTCTGAACGGGCAAATTTAACTCTCATTTCCCACCAGGAAGAGGAAATAACCAAAGGCTCAGCATGCCGTGCCGGAACCAGATTAGGGCCTGAAGACATCCTGCGGTGTTGCGGCCAGGTCACAAGAAAGCGAGTTGAAGAAAGGAGCTCAGGGGCACTGTAATTCACAAACCTGCAGAGTTATAAATGACAGCTATCGTCCAAAAATAGACTGAAGTAAGGCTGCCAAGAGGACTTGAAAGCGGGGCAGAATTGCAGGAAACCGATTTCAGGAGGTAGACTGGAATTGCATTGAAAGCATAGGAAAAGAGGCAGAACGTCCACAATGATGCACTTGGCCAAAAAGGGCGTATGCGTTTTTTCCTGAATATATTCAGGAAAAAACGCATACGCCCTTTTTGGCCAACCAAGCAAGCTTGCAAAGGAAATCTGCACTACAATGAAGTCTCACTTCCCCCCGGTCAAAAGGGCCATCTGAAAAAAGTGTAAAATCCAGAAAGGCAGGACAGGCCATGGAGAACTGGGAGCCTTGTTATGCTGATGGGCGGGATGTAAATTGCCAACAACCACTCGGGAGAAGTGTATGGTGTTTCCTGAAACATCTAAAAAACAAAGCAACAGAGCCTAGGGCACTTCCACTTATGGTCCTATAGCTTAAGGAAATTAAAATCAAAAAGACACAGCCACCCCAAAGTTTTGAATGGCTCTGTTTACAAGAACCTCGTTTACAGTACAAGTTCAACATCGCAGAAAGTGAAAAATGGATAAAGAACTTGTGGTACTTACGTACAATGCAGTATCACTCAGCAATGAAATCTATGTCATCAGGCCCGTAGCAGCATAATGAGTGGATTCAGGTACGATGATTCTAACTGAAATAAGTCACACAGAAAAAGAAACATCATAAGATATCAGTAATACACGGAATGTAAACTTGGCTACACAGGAACTGTATTACAGAACAGAACAGGGTCTCAAATTTAGAAAACCAACTTATGCTTGCTTAAGGGGAAAGGTGAATTGGGGTGCTGCATAAAACCAGAGATTGAAATGAGCACAGATAAAGTTCCTTAAGCCAAATATGGAATAGACAAGAGCTACTCCTTGCTCAACGAAATGGACTCAATACCGCATATTAAACGCCTAAGAATGTACCTGACTAGTAAGTATCTTAAAACCTATGGATTGCTATGTCTCCGAAACAGAATCAAGCATGTGTACAGGGGCATAAACGCAGCAGTGATACGATTGCAGAGGTTCGGTGAGCAAATGAAGACCCTTTGAAGTCATATTGCATGGTACCCATTCCACGGGTTTCAACTACCCAGGTTTAAGGTATTCTTCCTTCAGCTAAAACATGCATGTGGAACCCAAGTATGATCAACCATGTGAACGGGAGACGTGTTCAAATATGTCTCAGTTTTCGTACCCTGGTACTCGGGTGCAACATTCCAGACGCTTTACTAACACTCTCCCCACTTGGAAAGTCAGCGCCTTTAACCTCCTGTTTGGCCCAGTTTGCAATTTCTGCGGAAGATGAACAGGAATAGCGAGAACCAATGAGAGACTAGCTGGAGGTGTCTGAACGGGCAAATTTAACTCTCATTTCCCACCAGGAAGAGGAAATAACCAAAGGCTCAGCATGCCGTGCCGGAACCAGATTAGGGCCTGAAGACATCCTGCGGTGTTGCGGCCAGGTCACAAGAAAGCGAGTTGAAGAAAGGAGCTCAGGGGCACTGTAATTCACAAACCTGCAGAGTTATAAATGACAGCTATCGTCCAAAAATAGACTGAAGTAAGGCTGCCAAGAGGACTTGAAAGCGGGGCAGAATTGCAGGAAACCGATTTCAGGAGGTAGACTGGAATTGCATTGAAAGCATAGGAAAAGAGGCAGAACGTCCACAATGATGCACTTGGCCAAAAAGGGCGTATGCGTTTTTTCCTGAATATATTCAGGAAAAAACGCATACGCCCTTTTTGGCCAACCAAGCAAGCTTGCAAAGGAAATCTGCACTACAATGAAGTCTCACTTCCCCCCGGTCAAAAGGGCCATCTGAAAAAAGTGTAAAATCCAGAAAGGCAGGACAGGCCATGGAGAACTGGGAGCCTTGTTATGCTGATGGGCGGGATGTAAATTGCCAACAACCACTCGGGAGAAGTGTATGGTGTTTCCTGAAACATCTAAAAAACAAAGCAACAGAGCCTAGGGCACTTCCACTTATGGTCCTATAGCTTAAGGAAATTAAAATCAAAAAGACACAGCCACCCCAAAGTTTTGAATGGCTCTGTTTACAAGAACCTCGTTTACAGTACAAGTTCAACATCGCAGAAAGTGAAAAATGGATAAAGAACTTGTGGTACTTACGTACAATGCAGTATCACTCAGCAATGAAATCTATGTCATCAGGCCCGTAGCAGCATAATGAGTGGATTCAGGTATGATGATTCTAACTGAAATAAGTCACACAGAAAAAGAAACACCATAAGATATCACTAATACACGGAATGTAAACTTGTCTATACAGGAACTGAATTACAGAACAGAACAGGGTCTCAAATTTAGAAAACCAACTTATGCTTGCTTAAGGGGAAAGGTGAGTTGGGGTGCTGCATAAAACCAGAGATTGAAATGTGCACAGATAAAGTTCCTTAAGCCAAATATGGAATAGACAAGAGCTACTCCTTGCTCAACGAAATGGACTCAACACCGCATATTAAATGCCTAAGAATGTACCTGACTAGTAAGTATCTTAAAACCTATGGATTGCTATGTCTCCGAAAGAGAATCAAGCATGTGTACAGGGGCATAAACGCAGCAGTGATAGGATTGGAGAGGTTCGGTGAGCAAATGAAGACCCTTTGAAGTCATATTGCATGGGACCCATTCCACGGGTTTCAACTACCCAGGTTTAAGGTATTCTTCCTTCAGCTAAAACGTGCATGTGGAACCTAGAGTATGATCAACCATGTGATCAGGAGACGTGTTCAAATATGTCTCAGTTTTCGTACCCTGGAACTCGGGTGCAACATTCCAGACGCTTTACTAACACTCTCCCCACTTGGAGAGTCAGTCCCTTTAACCTCCTGTTTGGCCCAGTTTGCAATTTCTGCGGAAGATGAACAGGAATAGCGAGAACCAATGAGAGACTAGCTGGAGGTGTCTGGATGGGCAAATTTAACTCTCATTTCCCACCAGGAAGAGGAATTAACCAAAGGCTCAGCGTGCCGTGCCGGAACCAGATTAGGGCCTGAAGACATCCTGCGGTGTTGCGGCCAGCTCACAAGAAAGCAAGTTGAAGAAAGGAGCTCAGGGGCACTGTAATTCACAAACCTGCAGAGTTATAAATGACAGCTATCGTCCAAAAATAGACTGAAGTAAGGCTGCCAAGAGGACTTGAAAGCGGGCCAGAATTGCAGGAAACCGATTTCAGGAGGTAGACTGGAATTGCATTGAAAGCATAGGAAAAGAGGCAGAACGTCCACAATGATGCACTTGGCCAAAAAGGGCGTATGCGTTTTTTCCTGAATATATTCAGGAAAAAACGCATACGCCCTTTTTGGCCAACCAAGCAAGCTTGCAAAGGAAATCTGCACTACAATGAAGTCTCACTTCCCCCCGGTCAAAAGGGCCATCTGAAAAAAGTGTAAAATCCAGAAAGGCAGGACACGCCATGGAGAACTGGGAGCCTTGTTATGCTGAAGGGCGGGATGTAAATTGCCAACAAACACTCGGGAGAAGTGTATGGTGTTTCCTGAAACATCTAAAAAACAAAGCAACAGAGCCTAGGGCACTTCCACTTATGGTCCTATAGCTTAGGGAATTTAAAATCAAAAAGACACAGCCACCCCAAAGTTTCGAACGGCTCTGTTTACAAGAACCTCGTTTACAGTACAAGTTCAACATCGCAGAAAGTGAAAAATGGATAAAGAAGTTGTGGTATTTACTTACAAAGCAATATCACTCAGCAATGAAATCTGTGTCATCAGGCCCTTAGCAGCACAATGAGTGGATTCAGGTATGATGATTCTAACTGAAATAAGTCACACAGAAAAAGAAACATCATAAGATATCAGTAATACACGGAATGTAAACTTGGCTACACAGGAACTGAATTACAGAACAGAACAGGGTCTCAAATTTAGAAAACCAACTTATGCTTGCTTAAGGGTAAAGGTGAGTTGGGGTGCTGCATAAAACCAGAGATTGAAATGAGCACAGATAAAGTTCCTTAAGCCAAATATGGAATAGACAAGAGCTACTCCTTGCTCAACGAAATGGACTCAACACCGCATATTAAACGCCTAAGAATGTACCTGACTAGTAAGTATCTTAAAACCTATGGATTGCTATGTCTCCGAAAGAGAATCAAGCATGTGTACAGGGGCATAAACGCAGCAGTGATAGGATTGGAGAGGTTTGGTGAGCAAATGAAGACCCTTTGAAGTCATATTGCATGGTACCCATTCCACGGGTTTCAAATACACAGGTTTAAGGTATTCTTCCTTCAGCTAAAACATGCATGTGGAACCCAAGTATGATCAACCATGTGAACGGGAGACGTGTTCAAATATGTCTCAGTTTTCCGCCCCTGGTACTCGGGTGCAACATTCCAGACGCTTTACTAACACTCTCCCCACTTGGAAAGTCAGCGCCTTTAACCTCCTGTTTGGCCCAGTTTGCAATTTCTGCGGAAGATGAACAGGAATAGCGAGAACCAATGAGAGACTAGCTGGAGGTGTCTGGACGGGCAAATTTAACTCTCATTTCCCACCAGGAAGAGGAAATAACCAAAGGCTCAGCATGCCGCGCCGGAACCAGATTAGGGCCTGAAGACATCCTGCGGTGTTGCGGCCAGGTCACAAGAAAGCGAGTTGAAGAAAGGAGCTCAGGGGCACTGTAATTCACAAACCTGCAGAGTTATAAATGACAGCTATCGTCCAAAAATAGACTGAAGTAAGGCTGCCAAGAGGACTTGAAAGCGGGGCAGAATTGCAGGAAACCGATTTCAGGAGGTAGACTGGAATTGCATTGAAAGCATAGGAAAAGAGGCAGAACGTCCACAATGATGCACTTGGCCAAAAAGGGCGTATGCGTTTTTTCCTGAATATATTCAGGAAAAAACGCATACGCCCTTTTTGGCCAACCAAGCAAGCTTGCAAAGGAAATCTGCACTACAATGAAGTCTCACTTCTCCCCGGTCAAAAGGGCCATCTGAAAAAAGTGTAAAATCCAGAAAGGCAGGACAGGCCATGGAGAACTGGGAGCCTTGTTATGCTGATGGGCGGGATGTAAATTGCCAACAGACACTCAGGAGAAGTGTATGGTGTTTCCTGAAACATCTAAAAAACAAAGCAACAGAGCCTAGGGCACTTCCACTTATGGTCCTATAGCTTAGGGAAATTAAATTCAAAAAGACACAGCCACCCCAAAGTTTGGAACGGCTCTGTTTACAAGAACCTCGTTTACAGTACAAGTTCAACATCACAGAAAGTGAAAAATGGATAAAGAACTTGTGGTACTTACGTACAATGCAGTATCACTCAGCAATGAAATCTATGTCATCAGGCCCGTAGCAGCATAATGAGTGGATTCAGGTACGATGATTCTAACTGAAATAAGTCACACAGAAAAAGAAACATCATAAGATATCACTAATACACGGAATGTAAACTTGGCTACACAGGAACTGAATTCCAAAACAGAACAGGGTCTCAAATTTAGAAAACCAACTTATGCTTGCTTAAGGGTAAAGGTGAGTTGGGGTGCTGCAAAAAACCAGAGATTGAAATGAGCACAGATAAAGTTCCTTAAGCCAAATATGGAATAGACAAGAGCTACTCCTTGCTCAACGAAATGGACTCAACACCGCATATTAAATGCCTAAGAATGTACCTGACTAGTAAGTATCTTAAAACCTATGGATTGCTATGTCTCCGAAAGAGAATCAAGCATGTGTACAGGGGCATAAACGCAGCAGTGATAGGATTGGAGAGGTTCGGTGAGCAAATGAAGACCCTTTGAAGTCATATTGCATGGGACCCATTCCACGGGTTTCAACTACCCAGGTTTTAGGTATTCTTCCTTCAGCTAAAACATGCATGTGGGACCTAGAGTATGATCAACCATGTGAACGGGAGACGTGTTCAAATATGTCTCAGTTTTCCTCCCCTGGTACTCGGGTGCAACATTCCAGACGCTTTACTAACACTCTCCCCACTTGGAAAGTCAGCGCCTTTAACCTCCTGTTTGGCCCAGTTTGCAATTTCTGCGGAAGATGAACAGGAATAGCGAGAACCAATGAGAGACTAGCTGGAGGTGTCTGGACGGGCAAATTTAACTCTCATTTCCCACCAGGAAGAGGAAATAACCAAAGGCTCAGCATGCCGTGCCAGAACCAGATTAGGGCCTGAAGACATCCTGCGGTGTTGCGGCCAGGTCACAAGAAAGCGAGTTGAAGAAAGGAGCTCAGGGGCACTGTAATTCACAAACCTGCAGAGTTATAAATGACAGCTATCGTCCAAAAATAGACTGAAGTAAGGCTGCCAAGAGGACTTGAAAGCGGGGCAGAATTGCAGGAAACCGATTTCAGGAGGTAGACTGGAATTGCATTGAAAGCATAGGAAAAGAGGCAGAACGTCCACAATGATTCACTTGGCCAAAAAGGGCGTATGCGTTTTTTCCTGAATATATTCAGGAAAAAACGCATACGCCCTTTTAGGCCAACCAAGCAAGCTTGCAAAGGAAATCTGCACTACAATGAAGTCTCACTTCCCCCCGGTCAAAAGGGCCATCTGAAAAAAGTGTAAAATCCAGAAAGGCAGGACAGGCCATGGAGAACTGGGAGCCTTGTTATGCTGATGGGCGGGATGTAAATTGCCAACAAACACTCGGGAGAAGTGTATGGTGTTTCCTGAAACATCTAAAAAACAAAGCAACAGAGCCTAGGGCACTTCCACTTATGGTCCTATAGCTTAGGGAAATTAAATTCAAAAAGACACAGCCACCCCAAAGTTTGGAACGGCTCTGTTTACAAGAACCTCGTTTACAGTACAAGTTCAACATCGCAGAAAGTGAAAAATGGATAAAGAACTTGTGGTACTTACGTACAATGCAGTATCACTCAGCAATGAAATCTATTTCATCAGGCCCGTAGCAGCATAATGAGTGGATTCAGGTACGATGATTCTAACTGAAATAAGTCACACAGAAAAAGAAACATCATAAGATATCACTAATACACGGAATGTAAACTTGGCTACACAGGAACTGAATTACAGAACAGAACAGGGTCTCAAATTTAGAAAACCAACTTATGCTTGCTTAAGGGTAAAGGTGAGTTGGGGTGCTGCATAAAACCAGAGATTGAAATGAGCACAGATAAAGTTCCTTAAGCCAAATATGGAATAGACAAGAGCTACTCCTTGCTCAACGAAATGGACTCAACACTGCATATTAAATGCCTAAGAATGTACCTGACTAGTAAGTATCTTAAAACCTATGGATTGCTATGTCTCCGAAAGAGAATCAAGCATGTGTACAGGGGCATAAACGCAGCAGTGATAGGATTGGAGAGGTTCGGTGAGCAAATGAAGACCCTTTGAAGTCATATTGCATGGTACCCATTCCACGGGTTTCAACTACCCAGGTTTAAGGTATTCTTCCTTCAGCTAAAACATGCATGTGGGACCTAGAGTATGATCAACCATGTGATCGGGAGACGTGTTCAAATATGTCTCAGTTTTCGTACCCTGGTACTCGGGTGCAACATTCCAGACGCTTTACTAACACTCTCCCCACTTGGAGAGTCAGTCCCTTTAACCTCCTGTTTGGCCCAGTTTGCAATTTCTGTGGAAGATTAACAGGAATAGCGAGAACCAATGAGAGACTAGCTGGAGGTGTCTGGATGGGCAAATTTAACTCTCATTTCCCACCAGGAAGAGGAATTAACCAAAGGCTCAGCGTGCCGTGCCAGAACCAGATTAGGGCCTGAAGTCATCCTGCGGTGTTGCGGCCAGGTCACAAGAAAGCGAGTTGAAGAAAGGAGCTCAGGGGCACTGTAATTCACAAACCTGCAGAGTTATAAATGACAGCTATTGTCCAAAAATATACTGAAGTAAGGCTGCCAAGAGGACTTGAAAGCGGGGCAGAATTGCAGGAAACCGATTTCAGGAGGTAGACTGGAATTGCATTGAAAGCATAGGAAAAGAGGCAGAACGTCCACAATGATGCACTTGGACAAAAAGGGCGTATGCGTTTTTTCCTGAATATATTCAGGAAAAAACGCATACGCCCTTTTAGGCCAACCAAGCAAGCTTGCAAAGGAAATCTGCACTACAATGAAGTCTCACTTCCCCCCGGTCAAAAGGGCCATCTGAAAAAAGTGTAAAATCCAGAAAGGCAGGACAGGCCATGGAGAACTGGGAGCCTTGTTATGCTGATGGGCGGGATGTAAATTGCCAACAGACACTCGGGAGAAGTGTATGGTGTTTCCTGAAACATCTAAAAAACAAAGCAACAGAGCCTAGGGCACTTCCACTTATGGTCCTATAGCTTAGGGAATTTAAAATCAAAGAGACACAGCCACCCCAAAGTTTGGAACGGCTCTGTTTACAAGAACCTCGTTTACAGTACAAGTTCAACATCGCAGAAATTGAAAAATGGATAAAGAAGTTGTGGTATTTACTTACAAAGCAATATCACTCAGCAATGAAATCTGTGTCATCAGGCCCTTAGCAGCACAATGAGTGGATTCAGGTATGATGATTCTAACTGTAATAAGTCACACAGGAAAAGAAACATCATAAGATATCAGTAATACACGGAATGTAAACTTGGCTACACAGGAACTGTATTACAGAACAGAACAGGGTCTCAAATTTAGAAAACCAACTTATGCTTGCTTAAGGGGAAAGGTGAATTGGGGTGCTGCATAAAACCAGAGATTGAAATGAGCACAGATAAAGTTCCTTA